>NC_133694.1:12687462-12919962 GCF_048934315.1 Petromyzon marinus | reverse complement strand
AGTGTGTTTAAATGACTGAGGAGTCACTCACTGTGGTCAGTGCCCTACGCGATGCCACGTTTGACTCAGGTGGGAGAGGAAGGAGCGACCGCATCCGCAGGGTCATCTCCCTGGTCGTATCCATTTGATTTACATCGCCATCATCGTCATCATCATCATCAGCAGCGGCCATGCTCAATCCACTGCTGGATTAAGACCACCCCATGACATCGCCATCCACGGCCCAGCGATGCGACAATCCGCCCGGCGCACTTGCACAGGAACCGATTCCATCGCTCCACCTCTGGAGCGAGCGGACATCCTCTCGGGAGTTGTTCCCTACTCTGGCTGCCAATGCCCTCCGTCTCGACCCCTTAGTCTCGACCCCTTCGTCTCAACCCCTTAGTCTCTCTCGACCCCTTAGTCTCGACCCCTTAGTCTCGACCCCTTAGTCTCGACCCCTTCGTCTCAACCCCTTAGTCTCTCTCGACCCCTTAGTCTCGACCCCTTAGTCTCGACCCCTTAGTCTCGACCCCTTAGTCTCGACCCCTTAGTCTCGACCCCTTCGTCTCAACTCCTTCGTCTCTCTCGACCCCTTAGTCTCGACCCCTTAGTCTCTCTCGACCCCTTAGTCTCTCTCGACCGCTTAGTCTCTCTCGACCCCTTAGTCTCGACCCCTTAGTCTCGACCCCTTAGTCTCTCTCGACCCCTTAGTCTCTCTCGACCCCTTAGTCTCTTTCGACCCCGTAGTCTCGACCCCTTCGTCTCGACCCCTTAGTCTCGACCCCTTAGTCTCGACCCCTTAGTCTCGACCCCTTAGTCTCGACCCCTTAGTCTCGACCCCTTAGTCTCGACCCCTTAGTCTCGACCCCTTCGTCTCTCTCGACCCCTTAGCCTCTCTCGACCCCTTAGTCTCGACCCCCGGCGATTGCCTCATGGACAAACTCTGCCAGGCTCAGGTGCTAAGCAGTCGATATGATGTCTTGAATCAGCGCAACAGCTCCGTTCAGTTTAACACGTACAGTGAGGGAAAAAAGTATTTGATTCCCTGCTGATTTTGTACGTTTGCCCACTGACAAAGAAATGATCAGTCTATAATTTTAATGGTAGGTTTATTTGAACAGTGAGAGACAGAACAACAACAAAAACATCCAGAAAAACGCATGTCAAAAATGTTATAAATTGATTTGCATTTTAATGAGGGAAATAAGTATTTGACCCCCTCTCAATCAGAAAGATTTCTGGCTCCCAGGTGTCTTTTATACAGGTGACGAGCTGAGATTAGGAGCACACTCTTAAAGGGAGTGCTCCTAATCTCAGCGTGTTACCTGTATAAAAGACACATGTCCACAGAAGCAATCAATCAATCAGATTCCAAACTCTCCACCATGGCCAAAACCAAAGAGCTCTCCAAGGATGTCAGAGACAAGATTGTAGACCTACACAAGGCTGGAATGGGCTACAAGACCATTGCCAAGCAGCTTGGTGAGAAGGTGACAACAGTTGGTGCGATTATTCGCAAATAGAAGAAACACAAAAGAACTGTCAATCTCCCTCGGCCTGGGGCTCCATGCAAAATCACACCTCGTGGAGTTGTAATGATCATGAGAACGGTGAGGAATCAGCCCAGAACTACATGGGAGGATCTTGTCAATGATCTCAGGGCAGCTAGGACCATAGTCACCATGAAAACAATTGGTAACACACTACGTGAAGGACTGAAATCCTGCAGCGCCCGCAAGGTCCCCCTGCTCAAGAAAGCACATATACATGCCCGTCTGAAGTTTGTCAATGAACATCTGAATGATTCAGAGGACAACTGGGTGAAAGTGTTGTGGTCAGATGAGACCAAAATGGAGCTCTTTGGCATCAACTCAACTCGCCGTGTTTGGAGGAGGAGGAATGCTACCTATGACCCCAAGAACACCATCCCCACTGTCAAACATGGAGGTGGAAACATTATGCTTTGGGGGTGTTTTTCTGCTAAGGGGACAGGACAACTTCACCGCATCAAAGGGACGATGGACGGGACCATGTACCGTCAAATCTTGGGTAAGAACCTCCTTCCCTCAGCTAGGGCATTGAAAATGGGTCGTGGATGGGTATTCCAGCATGACAATGACCCAAAACACACGGCCAAGGCAACAAAGGAGTGGCTCAAGAAGAAGCACATTAAGGTCCTGGAGTGGTCTAGCCAGTCTCCAGACCTTAATCCCATAGAAAATTTGTGGAGGGAGTTGAAGGTTCGAGTTGCCAAACGTCAGCCTAGAAACCTTAATGACTTGGAGAAGATCTGCAAAGAGGAGTAGGACAAAATCCCTCATGAGATGTGTGTTCAAATAAACCTACCATTAAAATTATAGACTGATAATTTCTTTGTCAGTGGGCAAACGTACAAAATCAGCAGGGGATCAAATACTTTTTTTCCCTCACTGTAGGCTTTCGCGACCAATATTATTAATAACTAGCATTTTGCCCGTCCAAGGACGGGTGTATTGCAGTAAATCTGAAACTTGCAAGCGAAAATCAGACTGCGACGTGATATATTCATTGCATTAATGCGTGTGCAATTTGTAAGGGCGCGGTGACACAGACTTATTTCATTTAAAGGTTATAATCCCTTGTTCATTATGACGTCCTTTTTACTCTGACGTCTCAACAGCGTGACGGAGATCACGTGATGACGTGAGGGTTCTGCCTTTGTCGTGAGGGTTGAGTTGACGCTGAGGAGGGGGGAGGAGGCGCCTCGCCCCCCCTATGTGGAGTGACGTCAGCCGCTAATTATTATTAATGGAGGGGGAGGGTGTCCATTTGGAGGACGTCACCTTATAATGATTATTAATGAGGGCTGTTCGATGTGGAGTGACGTCACCTGCTCATGATTATTAATGAGGGGGGAAGGTGCTCCATGTAGAGTGACGTCACCTGCTCATGATTGTACACTATGTAACACGATTTTTGTTCCTGGGTAGTGTTATTTTTTCATTGATTATGTCTCAAAAGTATATAAATTGGCTATTCAACCACACACTTGTGCCCCTGACGCTCGCTGTATATTTGGAGTTTGCGTCTCTCTCCCCGTGGTCGCGTGGATGTGTTTTTATCCGGATCCTCCGGTTTTTCCCTCCACACATTTCGAGTATTTTGCTGCTCTGCATTTCAACTTGATAAGCCACTTCGTTGAGCTTTCATTTGTGGCTCGGCCAGCTCAGTGAGCCTTAGCTGGTAAAAATAAGTAATATTTAAAAATAATTAAAAAAAACACGCTTTAATGAAATGTACCGTACGAGTAATGGCAGAACTCCACGACTCCAGGAAGTGGCCCCGAAGTTTGCCACAACCTAAGAGGCCGTGGTGATTTACAGCCAACGTCAGTTGAGCGTGGACAATTAGACCCAAGCCGAAACATAACATATAAAAAAGATTGGTAAAAAATTGTTTTATTTTATTTTTAATGATAGAATATAGTATTGCCATCAGTATGCCATAAGTATACCAAGTTTACAGTCGATACGACATTGGGAAGTGGGTTAAAATTGAGTTACAATATTTGAGGATACAACAGAGTGAGTTAAATGAAAGCGTGTAATGTAATAATAAAAAAATTGTTTAATTTGTTCACCATCCAACGGCTGCTGGAGTCTGAGCGTGGTCGGGCTGCTTTATCCCGCGTGGCGCTTACCGAGGGTCTTTCCCAACCGTAACAGACCCCGAGTTGCGTAACAGACCCCGAGTTGCGCCACAGCCAGGCAGACTTCACTGGTTACCCTGAAAGCCTCCCCGACGGTGAGGCACCAGGGTGGCTGAGAGGTAAGGCCGCTGACTTGGCAGCGCTGAGAACCTGGCATTCGAACCAAGGTTCTCAGCCGCCTGTCGTTAAACTGGGTTCTCACGCGTCGTGCGAGTTGATGGATTCTGCCGGGTCCATCCAATGACTGCACGCAATAAAAACATCACTTTAAATGTGGTGTTGCCCTTCATTTGCCTGTCGTGCAACAGACAGTGCTCAGGGTAACTGGGAACGTGCTGCCCTATACCGTGTGGACCAGATGTTACTTCAGATGGTACTTCAAGTATTACTTCAGTTGTTACTTAAGACATCAGAGGTGACTGCGATACCCACGACTGTGGGCCCTTCTCAAACACGCGGAGTCGCACTGCGCGCGCAACATGACACCGATATTTCGTAAATTATTCTTGGGCCAGGCCAGATTATGATAATGATCTGACAGCCAAACAATTTAAATTGTCAACTTGTACAAGCGTTTAGCAACGCACCAATTACCAATTACCGTTGTTTCAACTCAACGGTAAGTTGAAGAATGATTCTCACAACCTAATTTAGCAATACTTTTACAGCATACACAAACTCAAATAGCTAAATTTGATTGTGACAATTTGTCTTAAACTTACGCTGGTTGTTGTGGGTTGAAGGCAGCGAACATACACGTTGGAGTACAGAAAGTACATGACAATTAATTTGTGTGACTGTCGGGTGGCGGAAGAGTTTTTGTAATGATACAGATTTGGTCAGAACATTACGTGTTGGAACCCAACAATCGATGATGAATCATCTCGGACTACTGGCTCTGCTACCAGTGTCGCAGCCCTTCCCATGGGATCGGTTACTCCCATGAAGTTCACTGCTGAGATGTATGTTGAACTTCTTTTGCACCGTCCATAGCCAACCGTGCTAATCGGAGGAGCGGGGGAAGGACAACAAACTACACACAAATATCAGTTCTAAAGAAATAAGTTTACATTTAAAAGTGCATAGCTCGAGGGCTTCCTAATATCGGAAGGAAGAGCGTTCCAGACGGCCGCAGAAGCACACAAAAGCGCTGCGCAATGCGGTTACCACCGTCTTTGTTCGATGGCTTAGCCAAAAGCTGCTGCTGCTGCGAGGATGACCACCGGAGTTTGCGTGATGGTTCATGCCCCTTGACGAGATCGTCGAGGCATTCCCGTTCATTTGTGGCCAAGCACTTTGTACGTAATGAGATAGCGACAAAGTTAAGGTAGCCGTCTACTTGGGTTGAAGCAGACCCTGGCGAACCCTGGTTCGGCACGCAGAGTGTAGAGTGCGGCCTGGTGTGCCGGTGGGTAATCATCCCATGACGCACCATCGTCTCCGGCTGTGATGTCCGTCAGGGCATGCCGGGATGGCACTGGTGGTTGCCCTGCACGTGCTGGAGGCTGTCACGTTGCTCTGTGGCTACGTTGGGCTGACATCCACTGACAATATAACATCGACATACATATGAATGCATTTAATCATAAATTTATTTTGTGTTAATGGTACTCTGTGTGAAAGTCACGTGTAAAAGCATTCACTACATAAAATCCCATCGCAGGCCAGCAATCAATCGGGTGTTGTGAGATCGCTTCTTTGCGAACTTTGGTTTCTCGACGTACCTGTGTGGATTGTTCAGCGTTCCCTCTTTGTCTGTGTGGCGTCTCCCGGGGTTTTCCCAAGTGGGAAACAACAATCCCAAAAGGAATGTTTTCGTTCATTTTTGGTTGTTGTATTTCCCCCCAAATATTATTGCAATTGGGTTGTCGGTGTTTTGTCACGATATGAAGAATACATTGGGATCCCTCAGACAGTAGTGCAACCCCTCTGACACGCAGCCCTAAGAGTCGGCGAAGGGTTTTCCCGAACAGTGATTAACTATCCAAAGCAAAGCTTGTGAACAGCACACAAGTACACTTTTTGTGAAGTACACAACAGTTTGCGTATTCCTTTTTTGCCGTTTTGGTGGCTTGAGGTCACTCTGGCAAAATGAGGGCTTTCCCTCGCCTCTTAATTTCAGAATGAGAATCTTTATTTTGGACTCGGAGGAATCCGATGAGCTTACGAAGCTCTCTTTTTTTTGTCACAGATGGCTAAGCGAATTAAACTTTGAAACCGCACAGGAGTCACTGCACGTGTGAACGGATGCACTGCAAGGGCAGTATTCAGCGCACGTGAGCGAACATTCCACTTGCAGCCTGCAGTAATCAACATGAACGGCCCTTTGGTAAGTTCCCTTCTGGATTAGGGCCTCCCGACGCATTGCCGGTCGTGGGGTTATTTGCCATACTTCACTACACTCGTCATTTGTGGGTTGAAGGCAGCGAGCATCGACGTAGGAGTATAGAAAGGAGATGTTATAATTATTGAACTGCCCTCCACAACGAACCAGGGCCATCTATGACAACCTGGTGTGCATTGGTGGTCGTCCATTCAGGCACCACCACGGTTCAAACCACGCTTAGCTTCTGGGGTCTTGTGAGTTCGGGTGCATGCCAGGTGATTTTGTCTCAGGCGCCAGTCACTCCGTGGCCTCAATGCGAGTGTCGTCCCTGGCATTGTATACCCGCCGATCGTTGGGTTTTCTCTCCCGTAAAAAAAAAAAAACCTCCATCAAGAATTGTCCGGAGCGTTGTGCGCACGGTCTCCTGGGATGAGGCGGTGTACTCTGTCCAGCCCAGATGGCTGCACTCCTGTGGGGTTGCACGCCTGTCGCTCTCACGTTACAATGATTGCCGACATATGGTGGAGCAAGGCCGGCCCGCGTTTGAACACCGGACTTGATTTATGATCATTACCAGCCATGTTCGATTCAGCAATGAGAGATACCTTAAGTGAGTTGGCTGAACTATCACTGAAACTTGTGAGTGACTCCATCACCCTCCCTGAGGCCCATATATTGATTTGTATAAAGAACAACGTTTTTCAAAGCACGAGGCAGTGAAATAAAATAAGCAGAATCCTCTAAATATTGCACTTAGGAAGCAAATAAATTGGCATTCCAGGAAATTGCTCTTCACAAAGGAAGACAAGTATGCGTTGAAATCAGTAGCAAAAGTTTTACGTTTGCTTAGCATACTCATGGACGAATGACATGCCCATCGAGGCGCCATTGTGGCGAGATGTTAACTACCTCGCCCGGTATACAGGAGGTTGTCGCGTTGATCCTGACCCCTTATGCCTGTATATTTGGAGTTTGCATGTTCTCCCCGTGGTCGCCTGGATTTTACTACCTACGTTTGGGAAGCAGCAGACCGTTCAAGGATTCTGGGAGTACAAAACCAGCGAGGGAAAAAGAGGTCCTCCTGCAGACATGGCCGGGCTCATCACCCTACTGCAGACCGCAGCTCTTTCAACAGAGGAGTGTAAGAGAGGCAGCAGACCAGTCAATGAGACGCTTACGCCAATTAGGAACCCTCTCTCTCTCAGTATCCCAAGAGGAAGCCAACGAGTGAGTGGTCTTCTTTTCCCGTGCCGTAGCGGTCCACATTGGCTGTTTCAACCTCTGATTTGTGCCGGAGCTGGATTGCTAGAGGGCAAAAAGCAGCTCGCAGGGGGAGGGAGCATAGACTGGAACTTGATACATTGCATGGTGTCTCGTCTCTCCTGAAGTGCAACAGGCCGTGACATTAATCTAACCAATGTAAGTTCATCTTTACACCAGATATACCTTTTTGTTGATTATTAAAGGATGGTTATGAATGGAAGCGCCTCTAACACACGACTTCTCTCCTAATGGGCCCTATAATATTACTTAATTTTCTGTTCTTAGGTTGTTGTCCTTCCCAGATTAGCACGGTTGGCTACGTATGGTGCAAAAGCAGTTCAACATGCACTACATCATTTGGAGGTGCTTTCTGAAAATAGTCGTTCGCTCGGCATTGATGAGTTCATTTTTAACACGTAGTAGGGCTTTCGTGATCAATATTATCCATAATACAGTTTTTTTGTTAGATCGGGTAAATATAAATGTGTCGTGAAACCCACCACCACCCGACAGCCAATTAGGAACATGCCAATTCGTTAATAGTACAGCACACCAGTGTGTTGGAGAGCAAATCCACAACATTTACAATCTGAGTACGACGTTTCGCCAGTAATCTGCCATTTCCAGCCCTGACCACGCAGGCGACGAAAGACGGATTGCTGGATCGCGGCACTGTTCATGACGGCGTGGGGAGGTCTTCATCCAGCGGTGGATACAACATGTACAGTAGAAACATCGTCATTGGCATCGGTGTGAAGAACCTCTCTCCCCTGGATATCTGGAGAGACCATCGCTGGGCTGTCTTCATTCTAAAGGGCCTCAAATAAATTGGCCAATGAATTGCTTGAAGGATCAGTCAGTTCCTCGAATTCCCTCCCGTATCCTCAAACGTGCCTGAATATTCCCACTAAAATAATCCATTTGTTACAACTTTGTTGGGTAAAACATAAGCCTCTCCACGATGGCGCTCCACGATTCTAGAACGCCTCTTCTGCTCATCCACAGCTTGGTTTATTTCACCTGTACCTACTTTTGTTCTGGTGCCTCTTACTCAAATTATAATTGCTTTGTGTGCTCTCTTTTACGCACCGAGTTTGTTAGTTGTGCAACATTCCTTAAGCACCCTGCTGTGCTCGCTCTCCGCAATGTCCACGGGTTCTGTCTATCTTGTTTGTATTGTTGCTGCTGTACTCACGCGGCACCACGGATCTCCCGTGGAGAAAACAAAAAACAGCCGGGAAAACTGGCTGAGCAGGATCATTCGCGTTAGAGATCATGTACACTTGATCCCAATAACACCCTGTTCTGGACAGCTGCGACAAAGAGCTTCACAGCTCACCGGATTCCTCCAGATTATCACTCTGCTCTGGGTAACACCACGGGAGCAGAGTCGCAATACCGGCCGCTAGGCGGCAGTGGGAGCCCCGCCCCTACCCCCCTTGCTCCCCCCTCCCCTTCCCCCCTTGCTCCCCCCTCCCTCCCTTGCCCCCCCCGGCCCACCCACCCCCCTTACCCCCTCCCTCGCTTGCCCCCCTCCCCCCTTTCCCCCCTCCCCTCTTTCCCCCCCTCCCTCCCTTGTCCCCTTCCACCCTTCCCCCCCCTTTCCCCCTCCCCCCTTCCCCCCCCCCTTTCCCCCCCTTTCCCCCTCCCCCCTTCCCCCCCCTCCCCCCCTTGTCTTCCCGCTCCCCCCTCCACGTGCTCGGACCCACGCGCACCCCCCGGCCACGTGGTGCCGCAGCACGTACCAGGAGTGGGCGGAGCACGTACCAGGAGTGGGCGGAGCACGTACCAGGAGTGGGTGGAGCACGTACCAGGAGTGGGCGGAGCACGTACCGGAAAAGGGGCGTGATGACCCCCTCCCACCCCCCTTTCCCCCCCCGCACGCCGGCGCGGGGCGGACTGTGACCCCGGAACTCATCACCTCCGTTTCCGGCGCCCTCCGCGCCCGTCCGTTTAATGGACTCTCTATAGAGAGGTACGCCATGTTGGGGCGCCCGGGACAATCCGAAACCATCCGTCGCGCAGCTTTCTCCATTTCTGGCGCCGCGCGGCGCGGTCGACGCGCGGGACCCCGGCGCTCGGCGCGGCTCACGAATGCGTGCTCGGTGCGGTGCTCTGTGCGTGTGGCGCGCAGGTGAACGCGAGGCCCTTTTCCCCCCTCGCGGGCAGAGTGAGCACGGAGCTGTTCCCCTGCCCCCGCGTCTACCCGAGGCCGCCGCCGTCATTTCCCCCTGCCCTCCCCGGCTGCGATGAGTTTACCGAAAGGACGCTCGCCCCCCGCCTCGCAGGTTCGCCCAGGACTCCCGCAACAGTATCCTTGGCGCGATCCGAGCGCGGCCCCGTGGTCACCCGAGTCGGACGCCGGGCGGTAAATGGCGGCGCGCGGCGGCCCCCGTGTGCACGCAAGGAAGGGCATCGCGCGAGCCTCGGCTCGCGCTCCGGCCTGGCCCACGCCCTGGCCCGTGGCTCCCCGTGTCCGCTCACCGCAGCCACGCGTATCGGGACGAACACGGCTTGCCGGCGAGTCGGGGTGTGACCGTGGGTGACTTTGGGTGGCCATGGGGTGATTGCGCGTGGCTCTGAGCCGGCCTGTTAGTTGACCAGACAATTAGTTTAATGGTTATTGTCGGTGACTTGGGGGGCTAAATCTGCGCCAGTAAATTGACTGGGGAACTGGCTGACCGTGGGTGACTTTGGGTGGCCCTGGTTGCTTCTGGGTGGCTGTGCTGGTTGACCGCGTGTGACTTTGCGGTGGCTGTGGGTGACTTGGATTCAATTGGAGACTGGGCCTTCGTGGCTGACCGACGGGTGACTTGGGCTAGCCGTGGTTGATTCTGGGGTGACTGGTGTTCTGGTTGACCCAGGGTGACTGGATGACCACGGTTTTTTGTGGATGACTGGGTTCTTCCCAGTCACACGTCTTCTGTTGTGTTTGGCTCATTGGGGGGGTGGGTGGTGGCACTCGTGTATGTGGTGGTGTGATTTTGTGGGTGCGTAGACAAATATGGTTATGTGGCGTTTTAACAGTGCGGCTTGTACGTGTTTAGTGAAGTGTGGTTCGGGGTGTGGTGGTGAATGCTGATGTGGACAGGGATATAATTATGCTAAGAGTGTAGCTGTGGTTGAGCATGCGTGGTAGTATGTTACATAATGTGTGTGTGGAGGTTGTGGTACAGTAGCGAGTGGTTGTGTGAAAGGAGTCGGTGGTTGTTGCGGATTGACATGGTTGTTTGGTTTACGTACGTGATTGTCCTCTGCGAATGTATGGTGTGCACAGTTGTGCGTGTGTGTGGTCCGCGCGTGGTTATGGGTGGCTGATTGTATGTACTGTTAACTTATTTCGCTCCGTACATAGCCAACTGTGCTAATCGGTTTGTACGGATTAACTGCGCAAGTTTCAATATGTTGCTGTGCCGTGTGTCCATTGTACACATCTGGCTTATCGGCGAGCGTGTGTGGTGAGTACGTGAGGATGGCTATTAATCATTGTCGTGGTTGCCCATGGTATATCTACGGTATGTGCGTGGTTCTGCGAGTTGGACGGATGGTTGTTAACGTGCGTTTGTTTCTCCGTGTCGGCCTACCGGCCGGCGAAAATCCGACAGCAGCAGCTGCGCCGCGTGGTGTGAATGCTGATGGCGGCGTGGGGGGCGGGGTAAGAAGCAGAGCGCGCTGGGTGTGCCCACGGTGGGCCCGAGGCTTTTTCAGGCTGGCTGCCGGATTTTCCTGAGTGGCTTCTCCTGCTGCTGCGTGAATGATTTGCTAGCCCCATGGTTAGTGAGACCGGTCCCTTTGGTTGGCACCCCCCACCTCCCCTCTCATCCTGACCATGCTGTGTCACCCGCGCGCACGGCTGTTGGGTCTGAGGGCCCGAAATAGCGTGGTCTAGTGGGTGGGTGTTGGTGGTGAAGACTGGCTGGCTGCGTTTTGTGGTGGTTATACGTGTCCATCCTAGTGCGCAGCCCACGCTTGGAAACGTATGAGCGTCGTCGGCACTGTACGCGTGTGCGCAGGGAGCGTGGCAGTTCGCGCGTGCCAGCTTGTCCCCCGCGGTGGTATTGCCGTGCTTGTGCTGTGGGGGCAATAAGTACACACGCGTCCGCCCTGCTTGTCCTGTGTGGGCACGTACATGGTAAGGTTGTGAGGGTGCGCTGTAAGAAGAGAGCCACAAGGGCTGGCCTTGTCTGTGTGTGGGGGATGGGGCCATAGCCGTACGTGACACGTCTTCCGTGGAAAATGTCAATACCCCAGGACCGACACAAGGAGGAGTGTAGTGGCTGTGTTTTCTAAAAAAAAAGGAAGCCGCCACACTTCCAAGAGAGCAGTCGTAAAAAACGTGCCCAAAAAGTGTGCTTACATTCCATGCGATTGTATGACTGCTGAATGTGCGTTTGGCCCCCAACGAGCGTGATTTAAATGGCACAGCAAATGACAATGGTCTGTTTTTTTTTTGAAGCCATCGGATTGTTGGGGAGGAACTCGTGAGACCTTTTTTTCTGTGTCGCCACAGCCACCCCGCATTCATCCAAGCTCCGTGTAGATAATCATTAACGCAGTGGTTTCACAATTTTTTTGCGAGTTGGACGAAAGTGCTGGCTTTGCATTTTGGCGAATGTGCACCGGTCGGCCCATACTCGTTGTACAGTGCCCACCTAATTTCTGGCGCATCGTTGTTATGTAAGCCCCTTTTGCGGCGGGTTTGCTCCAAAGCCTTTGGCGCTTACCTGCATTTTTAGCTACCTTTGCATTTGGTACCGGTGCACATGCTCTTTCACAGCAGAAGTTCTTCGTTGTTTGTGTGCAGTGTCCTGTGGCATGAAAAGTATGCAGCTTACTATCGTGTCCTCTCTTGGGAAGAAATAAATTGGTTACGTTTCACTGAACTGCCACTTGTCAGCTTGTGTTCTGTCAACGTATTTGATCTCAAATTTCGGTTGAAACTAAACAATCCTCGTTGGACAATAAAACAATATTTATTATTTTATTGTTTCCCTTCTACGTGACTTTACCGAAAGAACCAAGAATATGAATCCCTGCAGTCACGAAAGCTTTAAATCAAAATGTAATCCTCGTAGGTTTCAATGTTTTTAGCAGCACCATTGTCATGGCAGCGCACTCGCAATACCCAGGTAGGTCACTAAATGTATACTCTACCTCACGGAGCAAACGGTCATCGGCGCCCAATGACGACGACTTTTGCCGATGCCGCTTTGGGTGTGTGCAGCAACAGGTTAATTCCATTCTAGATTTAAAGCTTTCGTGACTGCAAGGATCCATACTCTTTGGTTCTATTGGGTAAAGTCACGTAGGTTTTTACCTACGTGACTTTACCCAATAGAACCAAAGAGTATATGTTAATTCCATTCGTTCGTTCCCCACTAGCTTTGGTCATTGTCTTTTGTTGTCAGGAAAGAGCCTGCCTCAAATCCGTTTTGGCAGGACCAAAGTGATCTTCCTTCCTGGGGTTCTTATCATTTTTGTCAAACTAATTTCTTATCCTGCACTTGTATTGTTTGTGGAACTTTGATGTGTTTTTGCAGTGTGGCATTGTTTCTTTGCTCCATATGATCGATACTTTGCATTCGTAATGGACAAATCCACCTTTGGTCTATTTTCTGCCCCCCCTCCCCCCCCCATTGCTTTTTTACGAACCGTCTTACACTGTGACCCAGTACAAATGTCACATATCCCAGTTTGTCACTGGCCACCAGTAGCAATGTCAGTTCTGGCATGTTGCTCCCCTGCTCAACTTTGGTCTTGCTATAATTGTGGTCTCTGATGCGAAGGTTGATTTTTGTTGTTCTTCGATACTGTGATTAGTCCTTGGAAATGAAATCAAACTGATTTAGTGAAACAGATTTGAATGAAACCGTTATTAAACTAGAATGAAATGGTACATTTTTCAAACGTTTTGTAAAGCTGCGTGGTGCTAGATGATTGTTTTTACTGATTCACCAAATGTATGGCACAAATATTTAACTATGTTAACGTGGTTTTGGTAATTCATTGATAATGACAATATATCAACAGTAAGATGGTTAATTTTCATGTTCTAGGCTTTACTTTTAAATATGGTAATTCATTATTAACCATTAAGTATACCTGCATACACTGCAACAAAAACTTAATGAACAGAGTAAGCGGCTTAGCGTAAAGTAAATGCAGTTCCAGGGTTAATTTTTGTCAAGCGTATTAAATAATGACAATGGTTTAGAGCCAGAGTAATACATGTGAGGGAGGCAATTGAGCATTAAAAGTGTGAGGTCGTGGTGTGCTTATGAAATGATAATTTTACGTCCCACCGCAAGGACACCATTTCTGCTCTTGAGATTTTCTACCTCCTGCTGATACAGAATCACCCTTGCATTCCTTGCCTCGAGAGAAAGTGACTGCTGTTATGAACCCAAGAGGTGGCCGAGGAATGGTTTAATGCATTAATGTGTTGTGTGTAAGAGGCCATGAATTTCTGCACATAGTGTACCCTTGCCTGCATAACTTGGTATGCCATGGGCTGATTACTCAGGTTGGTTGAGGACAGGCTTATGGAAGCTCTCTGTATCTTTTGTCTTATTTACTTTGTTCACATGTCCAGCTGAATTACATAGATCACAACTCAATCGATGGGAAGAATTCCTTGCAAATAGCGTCTTGTCAACTTTGAAGTTAATTTCAGCCAGGGTTGATGTATTTTGTTTGTTATTGCAAGAGGAGAAGTTCAATCACGGATTTCACTTTTTAGAACTAGGCACGTAATGTCAGCTTTAAATCCACTTTTCTTGTAGCCTTTATAACTATACAAACCATTGGCTATTTAAAAATGTCGAAGATATTTGCAAGTATGTGAGAGATTTAAAAATATATTTGTGCGGGAGAAAAAGTGCACATTCTGGCATTCAATGATGCCGAAAAGTAGCTAAATTGCTGCAAAAGTCGGCAGATTGTTGAGATGGACATGGCTGAACTATCTAATGAAGGAGCATATTTAGACCTCGCACCAGATGAACCTTTAATTAAATTGTAGCGTTGCTCTTTCAATCTGCAATGATGAAAAAAGCCTTCCTGTTACATTCCAGCACCATTATGAACCAATTAAGGTGCACCAAATGTGGCTTTTATGTAAACGCAACAATATATTTTATCTGATGGTACCCTATGAAGAAAACAATGATTATCAAGTGCAATCTTTACTTGTACAAAAACCGTGGTGCACACTCCTGAACATAAACTAAAATATGAACAAATAGATTTCCCCACAATTTTTTGCACAAAATCCAATTGTGATGATGTGCCTGTAGGTATTGGCTGACCGTAGATGCCGCACATGGATTTTGGGCACAAGTAAGTCGATTCTCTGCAGGCGTCGGGTTTCTCCGTCTACTGGTCGACATGCCCTGGTCATTTGACACAATTGCGCCACATGGCCACCGTCATAAGCCCCAAAGCTTTGGTGGCAGCAGTGTTCGGGGGCGAATGCCAGAAAATGCCTCAAATAAGAGATTATTTGGTGCTTTTGTGGCACTGCCAGCAAGGATGTGGACCGAACCGCTGCAAAGGCTTGAGCAGTGGCTTCAAAGTCTGGCGTCCGCCGTGCGCCGTGCACTGTTTCTACATTGAGAGCCTTATTCTCTTGGATCTGACCTCGCTTAGCGGGACAAGACGCGTACAGCTAGCTTCGAAGTAGCGGTCACTCGGCAGCTCTGGAGCCTTATTCTTGGGGCCAAAGAGAGGACGTCACATGATGCACATGCAGCGCATATCCAGGGAGCACGTGACCCCCGATTCTCGTAGCCGATTGGACTTAGGCTACAACGGGCGAAGTCGGCTTTTATTACCGGCGTGTGGCGTAGTGCGACGTGGCCGATTGCCCAGACATGCCTCGCCGCGCCGTCACAGGTGACGCATTGCCGCAGCTCCTGCTATATACCAGTGCCCGCTTTCCTCTTTGGCAGGGAATTTGTGGGAAGGACGCATCTTCCTCTTGACACAAACTGTCGAGAGAGTGCAGTGCATCCGCGTCTGTGCCTTTTGCACTTTCCGTTGTTGATGTGCCCAACCCTTGCGTCGCTGAGATCGGTGAAATGCTCTGCAGCATTGCAGGTGTGGCGTTCACACCGAGCAAGGCTGTGCACTCGGGTTTTTTCCTGCGGTGGAAGGACAAGTTTTTCCAAATGTCAATCGGATTGATTATTGGTATGCGAAATGGTGTTTTGCAGCTGTCTGAAAAACGTTGCTTGTAAAACGATCATTACAACAGTTTTTTAGAACAGCCTTGTGCCACTTCCAGGGGAACGCCCAATGTGTATGTGGAAGGCGGGGAAATATATCCTCAATCGGTTTTGATTATGAGTTTAACGCCCCTTGACTTCAACGTTGTATAATTGATCCAGACTCCAAAGGAACTTTTGGAACGATAAGCTATCGTCAAAAAAACCTCTTAAACGTCTTAACGGCTTTCGATCCCTTGCGCTGCTGTAAATTTCTTATGCCCACGGAGTCGCTTACTTGGGGTGTGTGCCCATGTTGTGCATTGGTGGTTTGAAGGGAAATGGCAAGTGGTCCATGTTTTGGTTTCTGCGCCCCAAGTTAAATTTTTACAGTAACCATGACCGTACGCCAACAGGGTATCTGAGTGCTTCACATCACAATTCATCGTGTTGGATTTGTTGCTGCAAAAAAAAAACTAATTGCATAGAACGGCACGTCAACCGTTTCCTTGCTCAAATGAGCCAGTGAGGTGGCATTTTTAGCTGCGGGTATTCCACATTCCTTTGATAGGGGTGTGTGCGCGTACGATTACCACTTGATTTCCTGTAAAGCGGTGCTCATTTCATTCTCCACAAAGAGATGTCGAGCCGAGTTGACCCTTGACCGGGAATTCGGCTAACAACTTTTGCACTTGTGGATAATGTGATGCAAATAGAGTAACATCTTGACACTCGTGATTCAACTCCTTAGGGGTGTGCAGCATCGCAAGTAAAACACACCTCGTAGCGATCTTCGTGTTATTGGGACTTGTGGTTCCACGTGCACGCATCACCTTCCTCATACAATAATTATGCGGTCCACATGGCCTGGGGAGGCCCTTCAACCACAAGTTTATTGACAAAGGGCTGTAAATTATACATTATTGTTACAGTATTGGCTCTGCAACAAGCAGAATGGGATCCCTGCCCCCCCATTCTAGAATACAGTGGTAATAGCAAAAAGTTAATTTTCTTATTGATAACGTGAAAAGCATATGCCAACCTCTTCATATAGGGCCATGTATTGGATCATCCTGATTGTATGGTTAAAATCTGCTTGGGATTCACAGATGTCCTATTCAGCCCGCTATTGACCGCAGCAAAAAAAAAACGCACACATGCATTGTTTCTGTATAAACTGGACGAGTCACAAAGGGGGCATTTTGTTGACTTGATAAAAAACTGATTTGAAAGCCAATTCAACAAGAGACTGGATTTTTTATTGAAGAGCCGTTTGAGAAGATGTTTGCATCCAAATGTAGTGGCCCATTGTAACAAATATGTCAGTGAGGCTCACGCATTGCTTGAAACGAGCTCATTGACATTCAGAGGAGGTTTCTACTTAACATAATTGGCTACGTTCAAGTACAATGGATGTCGTTTGATGAAATTCCCCACGGAGTTAATTTCCACCAGGGTTTTGCTATTTAACCTTCTGTACTCAGTGCTGTAATGGATGCTACGCAAGTGGATGTTACTGGCAAGATTATGCTTTTGAAAACTGTAATATTTGCGTACTCTTTGGTTTTTTCGGTAAAGTCACGTAGGTAAAATAAATGAAAACAACTAAATTAAATCACGACGTTTCGGAGGCAACACAAGCTTCCGTCTTCAGGTGGAATAGTCACAGCAAAATAGCTGTATCTTGATTTCATCCAGATTGTATGGTACAGCTATTTTGCAGTGACTATTATGACTTTACCGAAAAAACCAAAGAGTGAATACTTGCAGTCACGAAAGCTTCAAATCTAGAATGGAATATTTGCCTTGAACTAGTGTAGCCACTCACTTTTTTAGGCAGTGCATGTGTGATGTCATTGCAGTACAATGAATTAAATTGTTGGCGAATGGGTCGCTTGCCGTTTGTGATCTGGGTATACAATGGAAAACAAATGTAGACGTCTAAATATATCTGTTACATTATTACATCGCAGACAATACTTAGGCATTTTTTAAAAATGGTTTTGGCTAGTTTAATTTTGATGCTTACCGTGGGATCAACTAAGCACGATTGTCTTTTCCCAATACCTGTGGTTGACAACGGGTGCAAGCGCGTTGCTGGCCCGCGGGTGCATTCGCTGGGGGAGATGTGGGGTGGGAAGCAGCTCTTCCGACTCCAGTCATGCTCTCCGCTCATGGCCACCACCGGTGTATCGGGTTCACTTTGCCATTTTGCGTCACATCCAGTGAGGGAGAAGGAAGAAAGCTTCATGGCAACACCAGAACCCGAAGCGGGGAGGTATCGAGTGGGACTGCTGCCTGCAAGCAGGTGTGACGAGTAAGCCTTGCGTGAGGCGGCCAGCACATAATAGCCACAATTGTGCCGCGGGCGCCGCGGTGGCGAGATGTTGACCTCCTCGCCTGGTATGCAGTAGGTCGTGGGTTCGATCCCGACCCTGACGCCTGTATATTTGGAGTTTGCATGTTCTCCCCGTGGTCGCGTGGAATTTTCTCCGCGTCCTTCGGTTTTTCCCTTCACATTTAGAATCATGCGCGTCAGAGGATTTGGCCCGCCAGAAATTTTCCACGTTGAAAGCCACTTTGTTGAGCCATCATTTGTGGCCAGGTTACTTCTAAAAAAGAGCTATTCCCTCCGCCTGATGAAGACCACTTGTGTTGTGATCGAAACGTTGTGGGTTTTTTACACGCTTTCTTTTAACTCGCTCTGTTGTCGTATCCTCAAATATTGTAACTCAATTTTAACCCACTTCCCAATGTGGTATCGACTGCAAACTTGGTATACTTATGTCATGCTGATGACAATACTATATTGTATCATAAAAACGAAATCTATATTTTTTAACATTCTTTTTTATATGTTTTGTTTCGGCTTGGATCTAATTTCCACGCTCAACTGACGTTGGCTGTAATTGGCCACAGTCCCTTACGTTATGGCAAGCTTCGGGGCCACTACTTCCTGGAGTCGTGGAGTTCTGCCACTGCTAGTTGGGTACATTTCATGAAAGCGTGATGAAAAAAAAGTTTTTACAAAAGATGATTGCTTTTATTATTTTGTTTATTTATTTTCCCTATTTTATTTTCTATCTACACGACTTTGCCGAAAGAACCAAGAATAAGAGCTATACAGCTCGGTGGGCCTTACCTGGTAAAATAAAAAAAAAGTTAATTTAAATAATCATTAATCGAATATAGGAAATAAACGAGAAAAGCTTCATTTGTTACAAGACGATGAGAAGTTCACCTTTTTAACCCTAAAAACAGTTTCTAATATTTAAACACTCAATTTTGATAAAAGTTAACATATTAAAACATTTATATTAATAGAAACATTGATAAATTTGGAATAAAGAGCATAAAAGTGCATCAATAGAGCATAAAATAAAAAATTACTTTAGGCTAAGAAGATGCATGGCTTTTCCTCACTTGTCTTCATGTTAATTTTAGGGCCGTTATTGATCTTGTTTAACTTTAAAGTTAAGATCGGCCAGTTACTCTCAATGCTCATAACAGGGCAGGTCGCTGATTGCTTCCGAGTCCGCTTAGGACTTAGGAGCGCTCCGATTGGCCATAATTGGCGGGAACCGCCTGATATTGTAAACATCGTTAATCGAAAAATGAATCGTTAGTAGAAACAATGGGGGCACCCTATGGGAAGCGGATCGCGAATCGAAATATCGTTAGTCGATGGCATCGTAAAACCGAGGGATCCGCTTTAGTTTTGAATATGTGACCAATGGCATAAAGGAGGCACGCGGATTACTGACTGCTTATCTATATTTTATCACGGCTTGGAGCCTGGGATTCAAACCCAGGATATCGATGGTGCTGGCTCGGATGGGTTAAGTTAGGTGACTCATCCTCCTAAAGCCACCAGTCCACTGTGCCCATTAACTTCGACAGTAGAACAACAACACATTGTGACACAAAGCTATCTTGAAACTAGATACCACCCCTGACTTCTCCTTTGTGTCTTGTGAACACCTCTGAGCAGAATTGATACTGTAGCTGAGCATGGCACGCTTGTGTTCACACATCACTTAATGGTGAGGTTATATTTGTTATTGAAAAACTTTCATTGACGATGTTAACCAAGTTCTTCATAATTGTGTTACTTTAAATATAGGTACACGTCTATGCAGGCTGCTTTTGGAACTCTTTATCACTGCAGAGCTACGTTGACTAAGGCCGTGTGACTGCTTTTGCCCTCAAACGTTTTGCCGTGTTTTTTGATCTGTGCCTTTTTACAGTGGTATCTATTCGCTTATCTGCCCTTGATGACTGGGCACTTGCAGGGAGAGTACAAAAACACATTTTAAAAACAAATTTGCGCAATCATTTGCGACCAGGCTGTTGGGGCAGTGATCGACTTTCTGCGCCTAGCATTTTTGGGTGGTTGGTCGTGCACTGGGCTGCCTGACTTTTAACCCCTGGAGATTTCACTTCTTGGTTCAGGTCGCGAATTATGGAGCTTCGTTAACGTGGGGTTTAATGTTACAGTACGAGAACATTTTTTTATTGCGGGGGGCTTCCATCCACAATCCCAGAAGTGCGCGGTGCACTCAGGCCGAGCGTTATCCCTTTGGAGTATGTTAGCATCATCGCTTGCGTCCCCACGAATTTTAACAACTTGAGAACTATAATGCCGCCAATTCTGGTGGAGCAAAGTGGCTCTATCGAGCAGAGCCTGCGGACCATGATGTTACCCAAGAATAACGTTTAGTATTTGCATACAGATTTCCACTTGAAGCCACTATTTACTAGGCGAGGCATGTTAAGGTCAGCCGGTGTCCTAATCCACATCATATATGAGGTTATCAAGCAGGGTTTAGCACATTATGTGGATGGGCTTCTCTCCGAGGAATCGCCACGTTTCTGAGAATGAGTGGCATTAGATGTTTAGTACAGCCTGCTTGAATTCCTTTTTAAGAGTTTTTAAGCACGTTCTTTTAGAGGGCACTGATGAAAAGCGTTGTTAGGATTAGTCAGAATGGGAATAAATATTTATACTGGAGGAATCCGATGAGCTATAAAGCTCTTTTTCACATGTCTAGTTGGGGTGGGTAAGGACGTTACAACAATAAACACAAACACGCAAGTGCAAGGTAGAAGAATGGTAAACAAATCGGCCAAACACATACAAATAAAACAATCATCCCCATTCTCCCAAACATTTTTTCAAAGTTAGGTTTTTTTAAAATCTGTTTTGGGATTCCACTGTGTGAAATGGTCACGTGGGGTGTTGGACACGGTAGAATCTCGCCAGACAGTGGCTTTGTCAGGTGTTGCTGTTGCTTCATAACATAACGCCTGTTTGTCATTGATTCGGCACGTGCATTTTTTAGGGTATTGTATAAAAAGACTCGTAGAAGTTGAGAGTTGAGAGAATGCTGGGGACGGTGTCTCACGTTTGATGCTCCTGTGGGCCCTGGTCGATAACAAGGGCGGGAGGGGGGGCAGGCGCTCGATCAGACGGGAGACGTTTTTGCATTCGGCCGTAGCACACCGCCGCGCGCTACCCCCCTCCCCCCCCCCAATTGGCATTTCTCAAAGCTTGTGCGAGCACGTGGAAAATGATAAGCTTTTCATCTGATGAGCTATTTCAGTGAAAAGGGCTTGCCTGTCGAGGGAGACTCAAATGTGACTTGCGATGAATAAAATTCTTCACGCCCCCCCCCCCCCACTTTCACTATTCCCCTATTGGTGGAGGTGTGACGCATATACACCGGAGCGAATACATAGTTTTTCATGTGTTTAGCATCGACTGCACGTTGGTTGCCACGGTGCGGAATATGCCTCGCTAGGTATAGCTCTCCATGGCAATTTCTTGAATTCAGCAAACTCCCACTAATTCCGACTGCGCTAGCTGCTGCTGCTGCTGTCCACGCCATCGCCGTCGTCCTAACAAACCGCCGGCCATGGGTGTGTCCTTCAATTGGCTTGAAATGCGTGGGAAAGTGCCCCCCTCTAGCCCCCCTGCTGTCTTGGCCACACCCGACAAGTGTACACATTGAGAACTTGTGGCTTGGCATACGATGCCTTGAATGGAATGCGGCGGCTTAGCCGAGCCTGTGTGTTTGTGCGCGTGCACGTTTGCTTTCACTCATTAATTACACTCGAAGGTTTTATATATATTTAATACCTGCTTTTCTGCCTGTTGTTTGTTTTTGTTGTTCTACATTCCTCGATGGTGATCAAGAAGATCACTTTGCCATTTAACTTCGAGAATGCCGTGTACAATTTGCAGATGGTGTCAGTGGCCCCTTCTGCAGGGCGGAGGTTACAGATGTAAACAAGTTGAAGACGTTGGCACGTTTATATTTTGGTAATAGTACAGTCAGTGGCCACTTGCTTAGTCTGGTAAAACACGCTGCACCAGTTGGTTGGTGAGTGAGGGTGGGCGGTGGTGGGGATACTCGGGTTGCCGTGTTGTCGTCGGTCATCACCTTTGTTTATTGTTACTCTGCAGCTGTTCCAAATGCGGCTTTGAAACGTGAGCACATTGTATTAGGGCTGCTCGTAAATGGCTTTTAGGGGAGAGAAAAAAAACCACGTTTGATAGTTGCAAAGTGGGGCACTTCCCTGGACACTCACTTGGATGACCCGCGTTGAATGTGAAGAGTTGGCGTCACGATTGGTGGGAGCGGTGGGACACAGCGCTTTGCGCACAGCCGCTACGAACCGGGTGGAGTCGAGTTAAATTTGTGGCCACAATTAAGATCGGTGGTGAAAGTTATCTGAACCGGTCCTGGGTCCCACCACCATCACGTACTGACTATCGTGGTGAAGTATGGTCAAACAACCCCCAGGAGCGTTACAGCGTGGGAAGGCCTCTATCCAACAGTGGAATGACACCGTTCCGCCATGTTCCAGTGGATTTTTCTCTTAAAATGGTCAGCAGCGAGAATTACTTTGTACCTGCACCAGTATGGGGGGATATTACTATCATTAATTGTAGTTGCACTATTTGGGAAATATATTGTTTATAATGATAGGTGCAGTAATCAAATATATAGTTTGGAATATGAATGGACATGCAGTGGTTTAGTGTCGTGAATGACCCTGTGTCGATTAGCATCTGCCCTGCAGTAGATGGGAAGTTTTGGTCGTGATGCGCGCACATTTCCCGGGTGGGTTTGTAACTCTGAACAATGTACTTTTTTTCCCCTCCTTCAGGGTACTGACCGATGTTGTTCACGATATGCCGAGATTGTCCGACATTGCCCCGGTTGTCGTTACGAGCTTTTTTGTTACTTGACACTGCAGTCGTGATGCATCATAGCATGCCCCCCCCCCCCCACGTACCGTATTCGCCCTGTTGAGTTTAAACTACATCCAAGTGTACATCTTGCTCTCCTGTGAAACCAGTAGTTGGTGGTGTGCATTACAAAACAGCTTGTTAGATATGGTCCATTATCTCTTTGAATACAATCTCCAGAAGTCCTATTTGTTTCAAATAATAATTCTAATTTATAATGCGCATTCCATCCTAGGATCCTAATGTGCAAAATAGGGAAAGTTCCCTATGCCTACTGCAGCATATGCGTTTGCAAACACTGCCCATTAATCCCCTCGGCCAAACAGGGCATGGACAAACTATCTGGCCAAACAGAAGCTGGTTGAGAGTACGTGTGGACCCATCCGACCCATCTTGAACGGGTGGGATTATGCCCAGATTTATCAAGGATATGTGAGCTTTTTGCAACATCAAGCTGGCGCTGGAGTTGTTATAAATGGGTCCCCCATTTTGTAAGCATAAAGAAGAGAGAGGGCACAATTGGAATTCTTGAGGACTCAGAGCTTGTGTTGAGCGACAGGCCAGGCAACTTCCACACAGCAGTCCCAAGCAGGAGCCCAGGGCCACCGTGGCAAAATGTTAACTAGCTCGCCTGGTAAACAGGAAGTCGTGGGTTCGATTCTGACCCCGACGCCTGTATATTTCGAGTTTGCATGTTCTCCACGTGGTTGCGTGGATTTTCCTCCTGGTCCTCCGGGTTTTCCCTCTGCATTTAGCAACATGCTTTTAGAGTGTTTGGCTGCTATAAGTTTCCACTTGGTAAGCCACTTTGTTGAGCTTTGATTTGTGGCCAGGTCGCTTCTGAAGAGCTATGGAGCAGCTCAGTGGGCCTTACCTTCAATAGTTTATAACAAAATATTTTTGAAGAGCGAGGACTGTGAGAGATGTCACTTGACACACGAGAGAGCAACATGAGAGGAACATGGAGACACGAGAGAGGCACAGAGGAGAGATGCACGGGAAGAGAGACGGGGAGTGAGATGGACCTTGGACGACCCCTCTGCCTGATCCCCCCCCCCCTCCACTTGAGACGCTCTGTGTCAGAGTACAGTTTTCTGGAATACAGTGCAAAATACATCGTGGTCACTTCCTTGTCAAGGATGTGGAAGCTTCCAATGGGTTTTCTTTATTCACATTTGCTTCTCTAGACGAAGATGTCTTTGTTCTGAAGCTTATCATTAACATCAACTCTTCTGACCCATCCGACAGATGCAGCACACTTAAGGCTTGAAAGCCTCTTGATAGAGGGTTTCCTTGTCTCTCCAACATACTGGCATGACAACAGACATTCTCAATTGATAGGCTCGCGACATTTTTTGGTGTGAGCGATGATGCATTAGCATCTAACACCAGCCGCCATGTTCTGGGTGCCTGTAAAGTGGCCAAGTCTGGTCGTGACTGCCAGATGTGACTCGTGCTTTGTAACCTTTGTTACCGAGTTCAAGGAAAAGGTAGTGCCGCGTGTTCACGCCCAATGTGCTAGACCAGTTCACTCTCTCTGGCCATTGTTCTTTGAAGTTATGCCAACAATAGGCGTGCGTGGGATATTTGTGAAAATATGTAGACAATCTGAATACTATTTTCTAGCATTATCTATTTGGGAAAATTGTCCTGCACATGTCCTATTTTGTCCCCAATCCAGACAACTTTGGCTTTTGTGTCAAACGTTCCGAAATTAAATTTAACCCCCATTAGGTAATGTGGACGTGAAATCACCTGTTGGAGGGCTGGCTCTTTCATTTATGGGCTTCCAAAGCAATAGGCTGTGTGATAAGCACCAATGCAAAGTAAAGACTTGTTGTCACTAAAAAGACACTGATATATGTTTGTTTACCGTAGGGTAGACATTGGCTCTGAGGTATTATCAAAAGGGTTGTACCTCTCTGCCCCCCCCCAACATTTTGCACTTTAAGGCCCTGCTTAATGGGACATTTTATTACTGGATGTGCTTTGCTCCAATATTTATTCGGAGACTGCTGGAACAAGTTGTCTGTCTCTTGTCATGGTAGATGTGGTGGTTTATTGCTGTTAGTTTGTAGTGGGGTTAGTGTAACATTGAGGCCCCGATTTGAATTGGATCCCCACACGTATCCTTGCGTGATTTCAGGCAAGTATATTTCATGCCCGGTTTGTGAATTGAGAACGAGAATTTCAAAGACCTCACCAGGACTCTAAGAAACTGTTTATGCACCGACTCTTCAATATTTAATTCCAGGTAAAGAAACAGAAGAAGAGAGCCATTGTTAAAAATGCATCCTCGCTTGGGTTTTTTAAAATGAAATACCGAAATGTTCTTGTTGATAGGTACAACACATTCAATAAATATGAGAATAGGTTTTCCCCTTTTTTCTGGCAAAGACAATGCATATATTATCAGAGTATGTTTTTTGTTTGCATCCTGACCACAAGTTTTGTGGTTAATGCAGACATGATTCCTTGTAAAAGGTTTCAGTTTGGTGTTTTAACATCTTAACACCTGTTTTCTTGGCAGAAAAAAGGGGCAAAACCTATTCTCATTTTTGTACTGACAAAGGAGGGTCCCATGCTGTAGATTAAATAAATACTTGGATTTTACAAGGTCAAAGGAAATTCATATTACATTTTGATATCCCGGTGTAGCATAGTGTAGTAGATGCTATGAGAGTTGTGCAGTCTGCCTCTGTCATGTCCAGAAATCCAGTCTCCTGAAAAAAATACATCTTACCAAGGAGTGGTCTGTTTGCAGAGCATTGCGGACCGCTTGGGGTCACCCCTTTGCTTGAATGGGCACGTGGACAAGAATATCCAGGGAAGTGGTAACAAGTGGCATGAGCCCTCAATGTACTTTAAATTTGCAAAGAACACTTTGCACCTTAAATTTATACCGATTGTTCATTGCTTTCGAAGTTCAGTTTTTGCTGAATCATGTTGGCAAGGAGGAACCTGCTGTACTTTCTCCACCAATGGGTGTGCTTACCTTGAACAATTGTTGTCAAAGAAAAGCAATAAAGCAGATGTTCCGTCTCACAAATGGTGAGCTGAGCACTGCCACAGTCCCTTGGAGACTTGTGGAGTCACAGGTCCCATGCTGCCTCGTGGCAGCCCTCCCCCCCCCCCCCCCCACCTTGACAGCTGCTGTCCCCGTGTCACTAACGTGATACCATCGGGATGTGCTCAATTCTGTCGTGGTCATGCAAAGCCATTCCTGCACGGGCTCCTTTTATCATTTTCTTATTTCTCATTGCCTCGTGTAAGATGGAGCATATCAACAACAGACAGAGGCAATTGAGATGGTCAGGGCATCTGAAATCGTATGGACGAGAACCGTGTTTCAAGGCAGGCAATGAGTGGGAATGTACTGAAAAGAACACTGCAGAGAGGGAGACGCCAAGAAATATTTCCGGAGGCACGATTAACGACGATTTAGAAGTCATTGGAATATTGTGGGGAGATGTGGCTCGGCTAGCCTGAAGGACCGCAAGTTGTGGCCAAAGCCGTGTTGCAGAACTCGCTGCGTTGCAGGTATAAAAGGGGCCTTGCGCTGAAGGTAATTTTGACCTGGCACTGACCTCAAGGGGCCAGTCCACACAACTACTTCCGTGATGGATTTGTTTTGGAAGGGCAGCGCTCAGAGTTTGTGTGGAAAGGCTGTGGTATATTAAGTTCTGTTTTCCAAAAAACTGCAGGCTGCCCTCATCCACTTAATTGTTTCATCATTTTGATCCAATTCCCTCAACTGCTCTTGGTTATACCTTGTGTTCCTGAAGATCAGTGAGAACAGAATATGGACTATATCGAGGCAAGAAACCACATGAGCAAGGTGGGTTTAGGAAAGGTTTCTTTAGGGTGCCTCGGGTGAAGTTCTTCCCCACATCAATTAACATGAGGAAAGTACTGAAGTGCATGTTATGAGGCGACATGCCTTGATCAGAGTTAATCACAGCAGCCATTTCCCAAAATAATGTGATTCATAAACAAAGACAAACAAATGGAGAAAATTAAACCATGTGAAGAGTTATTGATGGGTGGACTATACCATGCGAAGGAAATGAACTGCAGGAATGTTAGTAGAACTTTATACGTTAGATACTAAAGTGGGGCACGAGAAGTATGAGCAACGCCAAAGTGGTGTGCGACCACGCTTGTAACCACCCTTTGAGTAATAAACCTAATCTACATGGAACTTGCAGTGCCTTTTAACTGCCCCGTCTGTTGCGTCTCATGTTTGGGTGAACAACCTAGGTTCCTCGGGCGGCATGCAGACCTCAAAGACATTCAAGTTGTCCACCCGTCTTCCTAGTCCCTTGCTAAATTTAAGCGCTCCCGCCAAGATCATTTGGCTGCTAGAAATTACCACGTGATAAGCCACTTGAGCTACCATTGGTGGCCAGGTCACTTCTGAAAAATTACTAATAGGTCAGTGGGCTTTACCTGGTGAAATAAAAATAGCTTAGGTCAAGTTTATTAATGTATTTATTTTTTGTGATTTGCTTACCTTTCCCAGACTTAGCACTCCTATCGGTTTTTTTTTGTGTTGTAACTTTCTGACAAGCCCCCCCCCTCCCCCCTTACTGGGCATATGTTTAAAAAGAGCTTCATAGCTCATCGGATTTCTCCAGTCTGAATAAAGATTCTGAGTTCTAAAGGTTCCAGAAACAACATTTGTGTTCGAACACTGACGGCGGGGCGATGGTTGCAATAAATTTAATCAAGCCCGGTCGTGTCTTTTAAAAGTCAATGCCAACTCTCTGGGTGTTACAGCTCTCCTCCTCGTGTGGGGAGAAGTCCCCGAGTGTGTTAACCATTGCGGTGGACGTGTGTGTGGATGTGTGTGTGTGTCCTGTGGGGGCTGTTGAGAATTCGCATGGATTTTTCTCCGGGTCCTCTGGTTTTTCCCTCCCCATTTAAAAACTTGCGTTTAGAGCATTTGGCTACAATAAATTTCCATCTGATAAGGCACTTCGTGCAGGGAGGGGGGGGGCGTGTGATGTGCCTTGTGGTTGCCGGGCTCCGCTGCCTGTGTGGAGACTTACGGTTTATTTTAACAATGGCACAGAGTAACATTCTGGGACATAAGCGTGGCGTTTGTTGCAACGGTACAGACTTCACAGCCCGGTCCCAGATACACACCGTTTCACAGACTGTGAGGTGCAAAATCGGAGAATGGTTTAAAAAAATTCTGTTTTAGAAACATGTAGCCCCATTAAAAAAAAAAAACTGTTGTGTACTATTGTTATCCACATGGGAATATGGCATTCTGAACGTTCGGCTCGGCTCATTGTGTCCATTAAGCATATTCAATATTGGTGCAAGCAAATATGCCTTGCACGGAGTGGGCAATTGGAAGCAGAGGGTTTCCTTCTCAATTGGACATTGAGACATTGAATGAGTGGTGGACAGGTGGAAACGTTATACATGACTATTCCAGGGGCCTGTACTCTATAGGACTGTCGCTGAACAAGCTGTAGCCTCGCGAACCACGAAAGGCCCGGGCCCTTTGATGAGTCATGCGGCAGAAGGTGACACGAGGCAGCAAGAGGGCCACTAAATGCTTCTGTATGTGTGCAGTTATCCCCTCCCCCCGCCACCAGCCCCTGTCTAAGTAGGAAGGTTAAAAATAGGGCTCCCGCTGCACGTTGCTTTGGCTTAGCTTTTTCACGTGGAAGCGCTATTTTTAGGGCGTGTGAGCGCTGCTGTTTTTCCCCCGGTGGCGGCGGTGGCGACAGCAGCGCCGGCAGCAGCGCTGGTGCTCGTGTGGTGGCATTGGCTCGTGTCTGGGCTGGGGGGGGGGAAGGAGTTCCGCACGCCACCCGTCCTTGCCTCGTGTTGCGCTGCACACTTTAGCACGGCGGTTTTGCAGCGAACTCTTTACATTACTCATGTCGTGTGGAATTCTGTTTAGCTCTGATATCGCTAGCCACTGTTAACTTTGGCCTGGGAATCAAACTCTTAATGGCCCGAGTTTGTGCCAAACACTACCACCGCTAATCTGTGTGAGGAATGGAGTCTACATGGTTTTGGCCTGCCCGAAGATTTGTATGTTGACCCTCATATCCCAAGAGTCTACTTTTAATTGTTCTTTGAGGCTACGTTTTTTTAGATGGAGTTCTTGGAGTGAAATGCTCCGGAGAAGGTATGTGTGGGTGGTTCTGTGAGTGCAAGCATTGTTTTCTCTCGCGGAGCACTTTCCCCAACCCTTCTAGATGCAAATTCAAAATAGCATGTTTAGTTGCTTTTGATATCGCGCCCTACACGTGGCGGCTGTCCCTGTGCAGCACAAGGTGACTCGGCACCTGGCCCACAAATGAGCATCAGTCTGCCAGTAGAGGTCGATGATTGCTCTATAATCCCAATTGAATAAATTGCGGTGTAATTTTCGAATTTGGACTCTGACGCCCGGCACACGATGGGCCTACTCTTGTGAATGCCATTGGGGGAACTTTAACATCCACTGTGAAGCAGACTGCTTGTTACGTTTATTACATCCCGCGGTAATAATCGGGGGGCGTCCACCAGATTTGAACCAGGAACCTCTGCAACAGTCGGCAAATGCCCTACCGCAGCAAGCAAAGTCGTGTCACCACTTCCGTGGAAAGTCTCATTTGCAATTGTGGCCTGGGTGTTGTTAATCCATCCTGGATTAAAATACATTGAAGGTGATTAACTTTTGATCGACTTAAATACAGACCGTATCTAAACATTTAATCGTAAAAACATAAAGCCTCCAATGGAATGTGAAAGTCTGACCAAGTTAATGTTTTTTGGCTTCCTGTCTGCGTGTCTCATCCTGGTTCTGGTCCAATTTTTCATGTTTTTCTCTGGACAACAACATTGTTACCCTTTTCTGGCCTCCAACTTTGCTGGTTGGAAAATACTGGTTGATACGTGCAGATGGACGGAGAGCCACCCTTCTCACTGTGGCCTGGGGTCCGGGTGTGTGAAGCTCTCTTGTCTTTTAGTGTTGTGTGGTGGCTGCCTAGGCAGGTGTACACAGTGCTGTGTTTACCCAGCTGGGGAAATATTTCTCCACTTCTCTTCCCATGTTCTTTTCCCCAGCAATAAATCCTGTGTCGTCTTTAGCCCTAAATTCCCATCTTGGAAGGGAGTTAGATGTAATTAGATGTACGGGCAGACCTCAACTTACGAACAATGGGTTACAATCCCGAGACCCGTTCGTAAGTCGATGTGTTCGTATCTCGGAACTCAATATTTAATCGTGCATACGGTCATTGTTACAAAATGTGTTGTGGTTCAACAATGCAGGGAAACATTGTTAAACTCGTACATAGGAAGAAAGTGTACGTTTGCATATACTGCAATACATATTGTGTAGTAAATTAAACAAAGTAACATCAAAAGAAAATTCATTTAATTTTCACTTGCCTTGAGTTGAACGGTTCACTGCCGTTGTGCATCACGCAGGATTCTGGTGGAGGATTGCTCCGCCGAACAAAATAGTTTTGCGGTTCGTAAGTACGAGCGAACGTTCGCAAGTCGGATGGTTACAAATAATATCTTATGGGCGATTCGTTCGTAAGCGCGCATGATCGGCAGTTGGACGTTCGTATTTCGGGGACTGCCTCTATTTAAAAAAATATAAGACCGTTGACGAATTACATTTTCACGGCCAGCGTTCAAAAATAAACATTGTTGCGTTAAAAATTATTCTCTAGCCAAGTGAGAGGTTGTTGAGATCCATTTAAACCTTTTCCAGGGAGGTTTAGATTATCATTTGTGCGGTATTCTGCTCTTTGTGATTAGTTGTCCGTACTCATACAGGTCCGATCAGCACGGTTGGCTACGTATGGTGCAAAATAAGTTCAACATACATACAACAGGGATGTCTGTAGCATTTGAAGCGGATCCTACGGTGATCGGCTCTGCCTTTTCTACGTTTGCTTGTCAGCATCAAGATGTGATGAAAAAAAGGGAAGTTTGAGTCATTGTTGTAACTGCCTACAGATGTCCCCAAGCACACAGCTTGCGTAATGCCAAGCCTGCATTCAGCTTTAGGGTCGCCTTGTGGTGAAACACGTGGCTGTTTACTCCCTCTCGTGTTTCCATGCATAAAATACACCGACGTAATTTACAAGAAGCCTACATGGCAGCATGAAAGCATTGTGGAAGCGTGAAAATTATTCCCTTAAGCAAAGTACATTGGACAGCTTCAACTAGGAACGTCGTGTTGTTATAAAATACTTACTCTTTGGTTCTTTCGGTGATTTACGTAGGTAGAAAAAATAATAATAGATCACGACGTTTTGATCGCCACACAAGCAATAGTCATCAGGTGGGAGAGCGAAACAGACTGCTGAAGCAAGTCCTCATATATAGAGCCGGGGATGGGGGGTTGCCACATCGGGCAAGAGGGTGGGGCTAGAGATTGTGCCTGAACGAGTGGGAAATCTAAAGATGGGAACCGAGATGGGGGGGGAAGGGGGGGGGGTGATTCACCTCCACGAAGAGCTGAGGTGGCAATTGTATTGAGGGATTAGTATGTCAATGTGTAGTGACCGTAAAGCCGCCACTAGGGGGATGGTGTTGAACAGGGTGAAGGAAAGGCGCAGAGATGATTGAGGGTCGAGCGCAACGACGGTATATCAGCCACTAGGGGGATAGAGCACGCAACAGGAGACAGAGACGCACACAAAATGACAGAGACCCATACACACAAAGACATAAAGAGAGAGACATACAGGTAGACACACACAACAACATCACAGCCAGTTATAGTCTGCTAAAAAACGAGAGCCACCGCCACATCGAGGGAAAGGGGGCAACTTTGGCTTTGTTAGTGAGACATTTATTACAGTTAAAGTAAAGACATTTAACTTGGTAATGTAAGTCAGTCGGAAATAACTGCTGACAATGACAGGTCAGATGGAAACATCAACGTCCTTCCAATGATTGCTCAATTTGTGCCCATCGTTTCGGTTGAAGATATGTCTGTGTTTGTATATCTGGATGGCTTCATGAATGAATCTTTGATTGTAGCCCGAAGGTTTGCAGAGTACCTTGGTCTCGGGAAAAATAATGTCGTGTGAGCCCCCACCGTGTTCAAGCAGTTATCAGCCATGGCAGAGGTATTGGTTCTGCCGTGTTTCAAATCTGCCTTGTGTTCGCGAACACGGTCCGAGACATGTCGTTTCGTTTCCCCAATGTAACTGCTACCGCAGACACAACTTTGTTTCTATAAAAGACTTGTCACCATCGCAAGGTGATATGTAGTATTTGGGATATATCTCACCACTCGCGAGAGCCGTGGCTCATGCTGCCCGTGTACTGGCGTGCGCGCCTATCTGGTGCACGTGCCGTGTGGGGGAGCTTGCCGCGTGGGCCGCGGTGCTTTGCGTGGCGCTGCAGATGTCTCTGAAGGCGATGCCGAGTGCAGCAAGCGATGTTTTCCTTGACGGCGCAAACCCCTGCAGGTCGCTGCCACGAGGACCCTCCCCGCAGACGAGAGACGACCGCATTTACAGCACATCTGTAGCACAGTACGCAGTGAGTACCACCTGCACACACACACACACAGCCAAGCTGTTGCGCGGTGCACAGTGAATGCACTTTGTACATACACAGCCAAGCTCTTGCACGGTGCACAGTGAATGCACTCTGTACATACGCAGCCAAGCTGTTGCACGGCATTCAGTAAGAGTACCCTCTTTACGCATGTATTCAAGCTATTCAGTACATGGCGAATACCTCTTGTAAACACACAATCTGTTCCACAGTACTCAGTGAGTGCCTTCTACACCACAAAGGCAAAGATCCCCCATATAGCCTTTAACAGACTGTTGGGGCAAGTGCTGTTAGTGAGCAACTATGAATGCCAGCAGAGGGCACGAGCAGGTGGGTGACCAACATCACGGCTACTCTATCTCACTCACTTAAATTGTCACAACCTTAAATCATTGATCAGTACACCTTGACCCTCGTTCATTTAATTTGGCATTGTCTTGAAATGTTGATATGTCGTAAATTCACCACTCAAAAAACATGACTGAATTTGGTGCGTTTATATTTAATGACGCCTTAAAACTGCCGGTGTGTTGAGTTGATTCAAACGTTGTTACATTGACGAATGTAAAACATGCGAAAAGAGTATTGTAACTTATTTTTCTTTTTTTTAATTTCCAACAACAACCAAATATACAACGTGTCAGGGACTTGCCACTGAAGATTATCCTCTGACTGGTGCTTGGTCAATCTTTAGTAGGAAGCCGTGGCATTGCAGATGCTGCAGTTGCGATAGCCACTTGGCTAGGCAGCACACACACTTTTAGCGCGAGTGATGGTGTGGCACAAGGTGAGTTCATGCAGCCACTAAATTTCTTCACCCAGTATTCATGAGTGGTGCATATATATAATATATTTACACACGTCATATATTTTCTGAAAACCAGACCAAAGTGCTCTTGTGTTTTGTCACTGGGGGTCCATGAACCAGAATAAGGCACCGTTAGAATGTGTTTTTATTCACTGCTAGCGACCAGAATTCAGAAACTCCGGGTTATGGCACCCTTGTGCTTTACCCTAAATGCACTACAGTAAGTATTGAGTCAGGGTTAGATGTAGCTTTAAAATGAAAACCCACCCCGTCACTATAACAGCTGGCCTGCCAGCTAACAACCGACAGACTGACAGACAATGGAAGATACTTGTAGTGTAGGTGAGCATTGTGAACTGGGGAACCAAACTTGAAATGCAAAACCACATCTGTGGGTTTTGTTAACTCTTTCTTTGCCGTCATCTTCTCATCAACAACAAAGGAATTAGCATTTGTGTGTGTGTGCGTGCGTGTGTGTGCGTCAGTCAACCCATGGCGCCTGGGTCTATGTCGTGACCTGCCAGCGAGTGTTCGACACATCACGTGGCCTTAAAGTGCACTTATCCTGGCACAAGTGCCATGGTGACATCACCGCCACTTAGTGGTGAATGGCGGTTGTTGTAAATGAGGAGCGGTGACGCGGTGGTTAGCGCGCTGCACAACAAACTCGGCGACCCAAGTTCAATTCCCGCTCATGGCCACCAACACCAGTGACGATTATTTGAACCAGTCCTGGGCCTCCCCAAGATCGTCTCCACTTCAAATGGGTACCTGGTGCTGTGTAAACATCATCACTGGGGAGACAAAGGCAGTCGGGCATGGTGCTGGCTGCCCTCTACGCCCTCATGTGCCGTGCTCGTTAACAGCAACTAGCTCCGAAAGTCTGTTCGGCTATATGGGGGGAGTCTGTCTTTTTGTGTTGAATAAGCGCATGTGTGTTAACTCTATATTCTAAATAGTTTGGTGGACAGTGTGCTGGCTCCCCCACCGCTCTTTTACTTGTTGCACCCGCCTTCTAAGACGGCGACTGCGATACCACTTGCCGTGGATCGTGTGGGCGGCCATGCCACCCACTCGTGTTGCCCTCGACATGCCGTTTTCTCATTGCGGGGAGGCGTGTAGGGGATTGGGCCAAATACTGGCCCTGCCGCCATATGACTTACTATAGCGGGGTTGGCACAGCAGCCAGTGCGTTTCATATCTACAGTGAGGGAAAAAAGTATTTGATCCCCTGCTGATTTTGTACGTTTGCCCACTGACAAAGAAATGATCAGTCTATAATTTGAATGGTAGGTTTATTTGAACGGTGAGAGACAGAATAACAACAAAAAAATCCAGAAAAACGCATGTCAAAAATGTTATAAATTGATTTGCATTTTAATGAGGGAAATAAGTATTTGACCCCTCTGCAAAACATGACTTAGTACTTGGTGGCAAAACCCTTGTTGGCAATCACAGAGGTCAGACGTTTCTTGTAGTTGGCCACCAGGTTTGCACACATCTCTGGAGGGATTTTGTCCCACTCCTTTTTGCAGATCTTCTCCAAGTCATTAAGGTTTCGAGGCTGACATTTGGAAACTCGAACCTTCAGCTCCCTCCACAATTTTCTATGGAATACCTATCCACGACCTATTTTCAATGCCCTGGCTGAGGGAAGGAGGTTCTCTCACCCAAGATTTGACGGTACATGGCCCTGTCCATCGTCTCTTTGATGCGGTGAAGTTGTCCTGTCCCCTTAGCAGAAAAACAGCCCCAAAGCATAATATTTCCACCTCCATGTTTGACGGTGGGGATGGTGTTCTTGGGGTCATAGGCAGCATTCCTCCTCCTCCAAACACGGCGAATTGAGTTGATGCCAAAGAGCTCCATTTTGGTCTCATCTGACCACAACACTTTCACCCAGTTGTCCTCTGAATCATTCAGATGTTCATTGGCAAACTTCAGACCGGCATGTGCATGTGCTTTCTTGAGCAGGGGGACCTTGCGGGCACTGCAGGATTTCAGTCCTTCACGGTGTAGTGTGTTACCAATTGTTTTCTTGGTGACTATGGTCCCAGCTGCCTTGAGATCATTGACAATATCCTCCCGTGTAGTTCTGGGCTGATTCCTCACCGTTTTCATGATCATTGCAACTCCACGAGGTGAGATCTTGCATGGAGCCCCAGGCCGAGGGAGATTGACAGTTATTGTTGCTTCCATTTGCGAATAATCGCACCAACTGTTGTCACCTTCTCACCAAGCTGCTTGGCAATGGTCTTGTAGCCCATTCCAGCCTTGTGTAGGTCTACAATCTTGTCCCTGACATCCTTGGAGAGCACTTTGGTCTTGGCCATGGTGGAGAGTTTGGAATCTGATTGATTGCTTCTGTGGACAGGTGTCTTTTATACAGGTAACAAGCTGAGATTAGGAGCACTCCCTTTAAGAGTGTGCTCCTAATCTCAGCTCGTTACCTGTTTAAAAGACACCTGGGAGCCAGAAATCTTTCTGATTGAGAGGGGGTCAAATACTTATTTCCCTCATTAAAATGCAAATCAATTTATAACATTTTTGACATGCGTTTTTCTGGATTTTTATGTTATTCTGCCTCTCACTGTCTCCGATGACAGGTGGATATTATTGGTCCCCACGGGCGATACAATTGTCAGTCTTGTGTGTGTGCGGCTTTTTGAAAATGTAGTGTTGGGCTCGTTCGTGCACACGGCTGCAGCTAAATGAATTGTTGTGCCTATTAAGCATCCATGTGATAAAAAGGCGTTGAATGGCTCGGCGTCTTTTATCGGTGGTTCAATGACTGCACACAGGGTTGTTCCTGTATTTGAAGGTTGAATGGGACGTTAGTGGGAACGATCCCATTTTCGTGAATGGCATCCTTTGCTCGCCAACGGGAACTGCGTTGGTCGGAGTGAAAAGTGTTGTCTCCTACTGAGTATCTGCCAGCACTGGATGTGGCCCCCCCAAGCAAATGGTGTCGATGAAATGAGACCATTCGGGACGGAGGGGGAGGTTGGCACAGCGGGGGTGAGACACGAGAGGCGACCTGTCCCGTGCATACCTCGCACGGTCATCGACGTTTGTGTGTGCGTCACTTGATCCCACGATCAAGAGCTTTTGTAGAGAACGTTGCCCTGGTTCCAGTTGCTGCTGCTACATGGCCATCGGATACCGATAGTACAGTTTGTACATATGGGCGGTCCTTGGACCTACCTCCTACAAAATGTGCCCTAAGTGGAACCGACGTTAAGTCGAGGACCACCTCTACGTTGGTAATTCCGTTACCGCCACTGCCCCCAGTGAGTTTTTTTTACAGCCAATCGCCACCCGTTCCAGGCCTCTGGGGTTATAATTGAGTGAGCCACTTTGAGTTTGCTTAATTTAAAATCCCAGTTAAAATTTGTATTTTTAAAGTCACCATCGTAAAAGAAAATGTATCTGATTTGAGAACTTTTCTGGTTTAATGAAGGACTCATGTTTTAACCTAGCCCTATGAACGTATATCTAGAGATTTTACAGGGTGCCGAATCAAATGGATTTATTTTTTGTCGCAGTTTATCGGTTACTTTTTAGAGAAGTGAAATGAAAGCTGAACGAAAGTGGGTAAAGTCTGCTACCAGTTAATGGTTCCGTGTATGTTTCTAATTTTCCATAATCAAAAGCTGCATGTGATTTTTGGCACGTCCACCCACATGTAATTTTATCTCTGTCATCACATAATTATTTAGTGAGACGCCACGGTGGCGACATTAACTCCAACGCCTGGTATACATGAGGTCGTGGGTTCAATCCCAACCCTTCACGCCTGTATATTTTGAGTTTGCATTTTCTCCCCGTTGTTGCATGGACTTTTCTCCGGGTCCTCCGTTTTTTTCCCTCCACGCTTAGAATCAATGTGCATTTAAGAGTATTTGGCTGCTTTAAATTTATCTGTGATAAGCCACTTCGTTGAGCTATCATCTGTGGCTAAGTCGCTTGTGAAAAAGCTATATTTGCAGGTGTAGGTGCTTAATGTATTAAATCCTGTGCTTAAAAATGTATTATATCATTTTGCACCTTCAGTTATGTTTCTCCCCTTTTATAACCATGTACAAGTTCTCAGATGTAGCCACTCGGGCAAACATTACACAGTCTGGTTTCTAGAGCTTTAATATAACTTTTTCCAGAATCGTTGAGTTATAAAGTGCCACTGAGATGTCTCATTTACCCGGTTGTCTTAACCCTTTTTAAGCAAGCAATTATTGCAGCAGAGAGTTTGGTTCTCTTGGATTAGGTCTGGGACACCGTCATTTACAACTTGGTTCTAATTTAATATTTTCGCACAATTCAGGTTGTTGTGTGTGTGGCGTTCATGACCTCAATTTCAAGGCTCACAGCTCGCCCTACGGGCCCCATTGCTGTAGACACTCCCAGCACAAGATGTGCTAAAAGTTGTCCCAGTATAAGACTGGACGTCATGTGCACATGCGTGCTGTTATTAGTTAACTGTACTTAAAAAAAACCCCGCTGACAAGCCAGTCTCTTAAAGGGAAACGCAGCTCACAAAACAAATCGGGTGACATTTAATTTTGTTACCAAAACAACATTGATCTGCAGCGGTATGGCATTCCCTGTGAATCTGCTCCTTTTAAGTAATAGTTAAACTACTGCACTTGCACCTCTCAAGGCCCCCCCCATGCTTTTGCCTCCCAGTGCGAGTGCCACATCTAATTTTCTCAGAGCGTGCGCCCCGCTGGGGGGGCCGCGACACAGCTGGCTCCTGCCATGCATCGCTGTGGCGGTCGTGTTGCGTTGTGCCACACTGCCATTACATTCTTATGTCTTGCTTTCACGAAGTTGCATGTTGTCAGGGAACAATAATTTTTTTTTCCTGTATTGTTGTACTCTTGGTTATGTTCTTCATTTTGTCATTGTAATGTTGAAGTCTTTTCCAACGATTTTTACTGTATAGTTATTGTTCTCAGTGATACTATCAACCAACTGCCATGTCACAGGCACTGACTGTGTTCGCTCGCGCTCTGCATGTCTTACACAGCCACATCGGCGTCTGGCTGCAGTACCGGATACCAATGCCTACAAAATAAGGCGACAGACATATGGTTCAAGGATGTATTTGCTTCTCAAGCTATTCCATTGTTAATACAATTTCCACTTAAATGTCTGGGATATTTTTGGTCTGTTTTTCACGTGATGCCTTCAATTATAGACTCTTAATATTAAATTCATGTAAATATATTTACTCCCCCAGAGCCATATATATTTTTAATCAATGGATGCAGATTTGCTGTGGGCTAGCAAAGGCAGTGTGCAACCACACGGCTAAATCCTTGTGCCAATAGCGCTGCACCTGGGTGTCATATGGTTCGAGTTAGTGGCTTGCAGATTTTGACGGTGCCGGGGGCCTCGTAGGTGGGGGGGGGGGGTGGCAGTGATTGTGCTGTGAGCTCTGCTGTCTCTGCACGCTAAATCCCACTCCCACCAGTGCAAGGAAAAACCGGCATTCACCACTTTGGCTTCCTGTTTTGAGAGCTTTCTCTTCTATTTAGTATTTTATGTTACCAGGTAAGGCCCCACTGAGCTACGTAGCTCTTTTTCAGAAGTAACTTGGTCACAAATGATAGCTCAACGAAGTGGTTTATCACGTGGAAATTTATACCAGCCAAAATTCTCTAAAAGCATGTTTTTCTATATGTGGAGAGAAAAAGCCGGATCACCCGGAGAAAAATCCACGACCGTGGGGAGAACATGCAAACTCGAAATATACAGCAGGTGTCAGGTTTGGGATCGAACCTATAACCTCCTGTATACCAGGCGAGGTAGTTAACACATCTCTACTCTGAACTACCTTTGCCTTGGTGCGTCCGTGTTCTCGGCACCTTCCATCTCATGTGGTGTTCCTCTCTTCGTATGACGTGTTTTCTCGTTTCCAACTGCAATCCAGCGTTAAAACGATTACACGAATAGGTGTTTCCGCTTCATCCACATCTTGAACATCCGTCGTGTAGCATCTGTGTAGAAGCGAAGGTCATGGACGGATAATTCAGAATCTTTATCCTGGAGAAATCCGGTTAGCTATGAAGTCTACATGTACACTGTAGGGGAAGCCACTTCGGCACGTGGCTTTTGAAGCAGCCTGTGCTCTTGCGTTATGGTGAAGTATGGCAGACGATCGTGGGAGAACCGTGGGAGATCTGGTAGTACTGACTCCGCATGGCCAATTGTGCCATACAAAGTGTTGCACCACAGCTGCATTTCCTGGCAACATTTCCCAAAGAGCTAAAAGGGGTTTGTGTAGCTGTATTAGTATAATTTGTGTGAAAAGGAAAGTTTTAAATTTACACTGCTGTGGTTGTTGCAGATGAACTGCTCCTTATTCTTGACGATGTGTGGAAACTCCTGAAACAAATTCGAAGATATAAATCTTTTCCCTTAATGCCTGGGAGCAAAAAGTAAAAAATTATTCTTCTCTCTGACTCTTCAATGGTTTGTGGACAGTAGGATACAGTATACCTCGTCTTGATAGGCTACTCTTGCAGGTAATGGGCTGATTTTGTCTGGCGTTAAAGCGTGCTGAATGTCATCGACCCTTTCGCCACGGCGGGCAACCGCCATATAAGGCTGCTCTGCACTAGCACAGTTGGCTAAGTACGGTGCGAAATAATTCGTACGTTCTTTTGCAGCCCAGACGCACTGGCGGTGGATGCGTTCACAATGTAGTGGGCCAAAGGCAAATCCGTATGCCTTTCCTACTTGGGTGTACCCCCTTATCCCCAGGATCATAGCCAAAATCAAGATGGACCGAGCATCAGTAATGCCGATCGCCCCCTCCACTAGCCTCGGAGACGTTGGTTCTCCAACGTGTAGGACTTGCTATGCCAGCCAGCTTGGGTGCTGTCAACCTCCTGGGAGAACAATTTGTAACAGCAGGGCATCTTATGTCCCGATGTCAAACATTTTCGGTGGATGGATTTCGAGGGCGAGACTCGCACCGTCAAGGGTTCTCCTTACGTGTAGACACCACTTTGGAAGTCTAGGAGGTATTCCACGGGGCAAGGTGTGTACTCGTCGCATTGGAACGTTCTCGCCCATTGGTGCTTCCGAGCAGGCATGGTCTTCTTGTCTTGTGACCTGTGGGAGCCACGGTGGTGAAGTGTTAACAGCCTTGCCTGGTATACAGGAGGTCTTGGTTCGTTTCCCGACCCTGACGCTTGTATATTTGGAGTGTGGATGTCTCTCCCCATGGTCGTGTTTTATTTTTCTCCGGGTCCTCCGGTTTTTCCCTCCACATTCAGAATCAACATCACGCGTTAAGAGTATTTGGCCGCTAACGTGGCATCTACGTTCCACTTGGAGCTGCATATACCAACTTGGTGCTCCGTGCCCTCTGCAACGTTTCAATCGGTGTGACTGCTATTTTAAAGGCGATTATGCGGTCTTATTTTTTGCTATATCTGCGCTGTGTTCTAAACGTTTGCATGGCGTTCTCGTAATAGCAATCGGTGTAAGGTTTTTTTGTGAGCTTGTGAGTATCCCGATGAAGAGCTATTTTAGTGCTGCGTTGCCCAGCAAAGGTGGGGTGTAGATTCCCTCTCCTTGACGCGTGTTCTCTGTGCGCTCGTGCCTAGGCTCTGCAGCTGGAACGCAAGCAACGTCCAGTGGCAATTGCTCTTTAAACATGCACATGGTGGCATTGTTACCTTACAAGTGTAAACTTATGAATTTAGCAGTTGGGTGCTTACAGTGAAGAACCAATGCAGAGCTTTTTAGCTTTCGCCCAAACTGTGAGCCCTGCAGGAGGATGGGTGGGGGGAAACGCACCGCCTTTAAAGCCGGCGCCGGGTTCTGCTGCCGGTGCCGGTTTACGCTGCGGTGCTACAGCAACGTCCCTTGGCTTTGACCGGAGTCCAAAGCCTGTACCACTGGAGGGGACTCCCTTGAAGCCAAGCAACAGCCATGAATCCCCACACCCCTCCCCCAGTGCGTTTACGGGTGAGGGACGGCCTCGACATTGATGTGATTTCCCCCCCCCCCCCCCAATAGAGCGTATACAGTTTGACCCAGTGGGGTTTGACCCTCGGCCAATTTAGATGAGATCCTGACAATTCGACTCGCCCAGCAGCGTGGCAGGATTCCCAGTAATCCACCGTGATATGGGGGGGGAGAGATCATTTTACTGATTCCGGATTCTGCGCCGCACCGCAGAGAATAGTTCCGGAATATGGGGGAGAAACAACCAAAAGGTGGCGGTGCGGTGTATGATGCGGGAGATTATACGAGCAATTGGCCACTCTTGAAAGATGGGCGATTTTTGTTACGGATTTCAGAATCGGTGGTTCGGTGGATTTTAGCAGAAGTCGCAAACTGTGTGTTATCGATGATGTAAAGGAGTTTGCGGATTATTGGAGCGCTCGGCCTGCAGTTTCCGTATACCATCCATTTATTTTATATGCAGTTGTCAGTGATAGTCTCATTCTTGTAGTTTACAACATGCATTTTAATAAGTTAATATCTCTTCAGCCATTTACTCTGGCATCATCCACTCATGATGCAACATCACCGTCACCCACGCTTTAATGACATGATGAAAAGAGTGCTTTGGGGACTGATTAGTGAAATTTGTTGTTTCTATGGTAACGGTCGTACGAGTAAAGTATGCCCTGCGTGCGGCAGGTGGATGCATGTATGTTGCACTTCTTCCGCACCGTACGTCGCCAACCGTACGAATTGGAGGTGGGAAGCCAAGATGTGGCCAGTGGAAGGGGGTAGACAAGAATGAGCATTGCCCTCATGGGTTGTATGACCATTGGTTTTGCATGATGTGAGTTTTAATTACCCAGCAGTCATGCAAGAAGAGTAAACACATCTTTCCTGATTCATGGCAATACATTTGTAAGTTGAGTTCAGCTGAAAGTACACATTGTGTCAGGTTCAAGCACCAGGACATGTAATGAATTGGCCGGGCGTGCCACGGTGCTGTGATAGCGGTGCGTTGATTTTGAAGATGGAACGGTCTGCTATTCAGTTAATGACAATCGTGAAGCGGATGATGCCAGCTGTTGGACCTAATAACAGCCACTTGATGCCACCAGCTGCCCTTGCAGAAATTGGAAAATTGCTTTGTAATGTAACAGGTGCTTATCTATATTATGTAGTAACCCTGTGTTTTTGTTGCTTTCATTTATACATTATGCAATTTAGCTAATAACCATAATATTAAGGCACTGATGATGCTTGAATTCCACATTGCATTGTCTCACAGCTATTGGAAGAAGTCGCTGCGGAGTGTTATAGTGTCTTTCGCTGAGTGGCAATCAATTCTCATAACACCGACTTGTAATATCACCACCTGTCTTTGCCTTTTACCAATGTTCCTGCTTAAATCTCGTGTCTTCCGAGCGACCAATGCCCACCATCGCCAAGCTCGTTCAGCCAGTGGCTTTTTTTTCGTACCATTTCAAGCGACTTCTCACAACGCTTCATTTGTTTGGCCGCCACTATGGCAACGAGCCGCACACGCCACTGAATGGGATGAATGGGGCAGCTCCCCCCCCCATGTGCTCGCTCGCTCTGGCACCAGTGCTGCCTGCTCGCTTGTGCATTCACCGTGTCCACCGTTCTTAGCCACTGGCGGCTACCGTTCTCACGCCCGCGTAGCCGGCTTTGCATCGCCGTGCAGAAGAGGCTCTTCTTGTGCCCCTCGGTAAAACCGTACCGAGTAAATGGATTTACAGAGAGAAGATTGTTATGGGTGGCATTTTTTTCTTAGATGGACCTAAGCAGTTATGGTGGAGGTTGCCCCTTTTTTCTCACGTCGTGGAGTGGTAAACACAGGCAGTGAATTCAGGCAGTGTCACCGCACATCTACAGTTAAACATGGTTACATCTCGCCACCAGGGTGCACGGTGGCGAGATGTTAACTACCTCACCTGGTATGCAGGAGGACGTGGGTTCGATCCGGACCCTTACGCCTGTATATTTGGAGTTTGCATGTTCTCCCCGTGGTTGCGTGGATTTCTCTCTGGGTCCTCCGGTTTTTCCCTCCACATTTAGAATCAGCATCGCGCGTTCAGAGTATTTGGCTGCCATAGATTTACACGTGATAAGCCACTTCGTTGTGCTATCATTTGTCAGGTCGGTTCTGAAAAAGAGCTATATAGCTCGGTGGGTCTTACCTGTGAATTTTTTTTCATAGTTCATCTTAAAGTAATTTATAAAGCGCCTTTGCCACGGCATGTTCTCCCCATGGTGCGTTATATTACAAAGGCACATAAATGTGTAATGATGAATGTAATCTTGATTTGAAGCTTTCGTGACTGCAGGAATCCATACTCTTTTGTTCTTTCCATATGAATGTAATGTCGACAAACCTGCGTGCAATGTGTGAAACGTGACATCTAACAGGTTTTAGATTTTAGCATTCAGATTTCACTTTCCTCCCGCCTTCCCTCATCCCTATCAAGAGTACAAACTCTTTAAAAATAACAGCATTATGCATATTCTTTGGGTCTTTCGGTAAAGTCACATAGAACAATAAAAAATGAAAATAAAGTGAATAAAAGCACAAGCAATGACGATTGCTTGTGTTGCAATCGAAACGTTGTGATATTTTAAAATTATTTTGTATTCGCTTTTTTTGAATTTGTATTATTTTTCATAATTGTATTCTATTTACGTGACTTTTCCGAAATACCCAAATAATATGAATTCCAGCAGTCACGAAAGCTTTTAGTCAAGCATTATCTACTCATTGGTTTTTCAACGATATTCATGTGCATTGTACGTATGTACGCACTGTATGTAGCCAACCGCGATAATCGGAGGTGCGGGGGTAAGGACAGCGAACTAAACACAAAGCAGTTAAGAAATTCGTTTTCAATCTTGATTTAAAAGTGCATAGCTCCAGTGGCTTCCTAACATCGGAAGGAAGAGCGTTCCAGACGTCCGCAGAAGCGCATCTGAAAGTGTGCGCGATGCAGTCACCGTCTTTGTTCGATGGCAAGCCAAAAGCTGCTGTGAGGATGACCGGAGTTTGCGTGATGGTTTCTGCTCCTTGACGAGATCAGCAAGTTAAATACTCGTACGACAGACCCATATTCCGTGGGCTGCTTGTATACGGAGCGAGTTATTTGTTTAGAATGATCGAGTAGCTCGACCTCGTGCAGAAGTGATTGGCCAGTGCAGTCGCGGATGAAGCGCTATACAGCTCAATGACTTTGAACCTGGAGATTTAATTTTAGTGTTAAGCTTATGGATGTTTTTCTCTGTTGGATCCGGTCCATTGAGAGCCGAAGTGGGAATAGGTCTCTGTAAGATCCCAATGGAATTGTAGTCGGATTAGTCTCTTCGTAAGACAACTATATTTAAATTCTCACACACTGGTGCCTTAGCGAGCGTTGGTTTTTTCAACTGAACACAGAGGGACGATTGTCTGACTTGACTCCAGCTGAGATTCAAATTCATGATCGTGTGAAATGGAAATCTGCTGTATGCTCAAGTGGCTGTCTCCCCATCTGGCCACTTGCTCAGCGGCACAGCGAGTGGCTCGCAGTTGGGTTTAAATCCTGTTTTTGGGTCGATTAAGCCCATCATCCTCCTTGGGTTGATAAATTCGAACAACTTTGTGGGTAGGTCAAAAGTGTGTCCGATGGATAGACCTGCCCCCAACATAGGAATGTGTGGGATTTTTTTACACTGGCTCAGGCCTGTAACTAAGAGAACTACTGGGCATCTGCAAAACTACTGGACATCTGTGAAAAAAAGCTCTACAGCTCATCGGATGATTCCGATCAGCCGATGCTTATTTGAGCGGGAAATCACTGTTTTTTTTAAAGGCCAGGCAGGAACCCGGGAGTAGCCTCATTGAGCACTCGCCAGAATTCGTATTGGCTCGGCAAACACCATGAGGCCGCCATGCTAAGAGCGTCGCTTGCTGGCACTGAGCCTCATGGGCAGTGACTGCTTGTGCTACGTGTTGCCTGTAACCTCGGCGTGCCCTGCTGAGTAAACCCAGCCCTGCTCCCCTACCCAGGGGGCTCCGCATTCACCACCCCCATCTCCTGGACCCCTCCCCCCCCACCATTTGCCATGCGTGCAGTTCACATTCCAGCCATTTGGGTGGAGTTGGCATCCCAGCCCAACCAAGTCCGAGGGTCTTTGTTTACTTAACTATTTTTATGTTTCCAGGTAGGGCCCACTGATCTGTATAGCTATTTTACATAAGCGACCTGGCTATCACAAATGATAGCTCTACGAAGTGGCTTATGTGGAAATTTATAGCAGTCAAATAATCTAAAATGCACGTTTCTGAATGTGGAGGGGAAAGAGCGGAGTATTCGGAGGAAAATCCACGTGACCACGGCAATAGATATATGCAAACTCAAAAATATACAGACGTCAGGGTCGGGATCGAACCCACGACCTCCTGCATACATGACTGCAGGCATCGGTTCAGCGGGCATAGCTGATTTTGTGTATTTAGTATTATTTATTGTGATTGTTTTATGCAGGAAGACCACACAGAGTCTCAAGACTCTAAGGTTTTTGCCGTGAGAGTCTATGTTGCTGCTGCACATGTAATCCCAATGGAGTAATTTGCAGGCAATTTTTCAGCATTGGGACGTTTGGTCAATACCAGTTGCATTGTGCGTTTTTATCGTTCTGTTCTGCCTGCAGCAGTAGTAGCAGCAGAGGCTCTGCATGGGGGTGGAAGGGGGAATGAGATGATGTCATGGTGCCTCTTGGACTCGGACGCCACGTGCCAGTGCGAGTTTGACGAGTCCGCAGCACGCGTTGTCTGCTCGTGTGTGTTGCCCCCTTCGTTGGCCGTTGTCAATTGTCTCCGTGTTACGACATGATCAGCAGACCGGCGTTGCATATGAAATAAATGTTCAAACGCTCCGGCTGGCTCCAAAGTCCACCTCATGGGGGTGAGACTGTATGAGAGCGCACGGTCAACTGCGGGTTTTCAGTGCGTCATTGTATGCGGACTCCGTGCACATAACCAAATGAACAATTCTTGACAAATTTTAACAGCTCTGAACAAAATGCCTGATGGTGGTGGGGTGGGGGTGTGGTGTGGAGAATCGGGGGAGGGGAGGCTGCCGGCCTGGGTGGGTTCCCGCGCGTTTGTCGGTCCCCGTAGTCACAGTGACGTGAGTGGCCGTCTCCTCGCTCTGAAAATAAATCTCCCGGCGCACACGTGCCTGGGGGGCTGTCTCTCTCGACCGAAGTCTGCTTCAGCAAAAATTGTCACGAAGGGGAGAGAGCGATGCCCTCGGAACAGGGAGGCGCATCTTCTCCAGGCACGCGGTACGCGCTTGTCAAGACGCGACTGCAGTGCCACTGCTGCTCCTCGTTTCCAAATCGGTGGGTTGCTAGGAAATCTTTGTCTGTTATCAAAGGCAGCCCCTGGGTTACGGAAGACCCGACTTACGGCAATCACACTTTACGGAAATAGTCCGACAAATCATGTAAAAAAAATGTCAGAACTATATGACTAAATGTTTGTTTGTTGCGCTAGCGCAAATAGCGCAACGCGGTGAGGTTGCGGATGAATACAGTGGAGCAAGAGGCGTAAGGCGGGGCCGTATCTTCCCCACGCTGTTACGTTTTTACCGTGAGTATACTGTACCTACCACATCGTGGTATTCATAAACAATTGGATAAAGTGCAGTATATGTTCCATTCGTTTAATTATGGGTAGTGTTAGGGTAGATATTCGATCAAATGAAAGAATCGTAGCAAGTGCAGAGCGTATGTACAGCCATACGATATAGGTAGCGATAGAAAACGGACGACAGTGCGACACGGTACTGAGAGAAAACGGACCGTGTAATCAGGTAGGGGAGGCACAACTATTTTCTGCTATGGAATTTTATCGTTGATTTTGGGGGGGAAAATTGTTCAGTTTCCAACATACGGAAAATCGGTTGCAGATATTTCTCGGGAACCCTAACCCTTTCCGTGGCCCAGGGACTGCCTGTATCTGTGAAACCAAAATGTATTTGTTCCAGTGCCTTTATCAGAGCGTACAAGCGTAGGTCATCCCACTCAACAAAGATGAACCATTTTGGTCCCGAGCAGCACTTTATGCAACCCTTAACCTGGGGAGAATCGAACTCTTAAACGACTGGACCATGTTCGAATGGTTAATACGTGCCGAAAAGTGCTCCAAGGGCAAGCCCGTTTGTCTAGATGGAGAAATTGATTCGTGAATTTACCGCTAGAATGGGCCACTGTCACTCTGCCAGTCCTGTGACCAATTTCTATAACTTGTATTAATGTCTTTTTCCAAAATGCTGTCTCGCTGTCCCCATTCCATTATTGTAAAGTTTATATTTGCATATTGATGTTAGCGACGCCCCGCTTGATGATACGTGGTGTAAAATAACTCGAGTGACATTTCTTGACACGGCGGCCGCCGACACGCTCACGACTGCATTGCACGTGAACTCCATCCTTCGTGCGCGTCACCCTGAGTGCTACAAACATCACACTTCTCATTAATAACTCGAGTGTGGGCTGCAGGTCCTCTTTCCTCCCCCGACTCCAGTGTGGGCTGTATCACACGCCCGAGTTATGAAAGTTAAATGTGATGTTTGTAGTTTTCTGGATGCGAGGTTGGAGTTCACATGAGGTGGGATGCCCTCGGGAGTGTTTCTGTTTGACCACCTTTTGGAAAACGGCATTTCACGAAAGCACTCAAGTCCCTGTTGTTCAAAAAAACATTCTCAAAAGCAGGGAAGTGTTGTCCATTTTACCCTTGGATCTAAGCCAAGGGGTTAAGTGTAACTGGTATTATTGGGCTCTGTTCGTGGACTGTTATCAGTGATGAATTTAATGCATTTCTTTTTTACATGCCCGGTAAGCTCCACATGTTTAGGTGATGTAGTCTTTGGGGTAGGGGAGATTCTGGTTGAACTCATCTCTCCCTTGTGGGAGGCATCGTGAAGGACAATTAGGCCACCCAGTTTCCTGTGTTTTAAGCCATAACGGTCCGTGTCAAAATTTGGTATTAATGCGAACAAAAGTTATTGGGAGGAAAGCAGCATTGAGATTTGTTTCTGAAATGGATCCCATGCCCGTTATTAAAAAAGCCCCCACCTCGTCCGGCAAGTATTGACCAAAGGCCTCCACTATGACCTATGGCTGATTATGGTGTGAGAGTGAACAGGCATGCCGTGTGAACACTATGAACTAAACTCTTTTTATTTGACCAGGTAAGGCCCCACTGATCCATTAGCACTTTCTCAGAAACAATCTGGCAATCACAAATGAAAGCTCAACGAAGTGGCTTATCACGTGGAAATTTATTGCAACCAATTACTCTTAAATGCATGTTTCTAAATGTGGAGGGAAAAACGTGGAGGACCCGGAGAAAGATTCACGCGTCCACAGGGAAAACAGTAAACTTAAAATATACAGTAGGCGTCAGGGTCAGAATCGAACCCACAACCACCTGCATACCAGGCGAGGTAGTTAACATTTCACCACCGTGGTTTCTCACGAATTTTTTTTAAGTATGCAAATAAAGCGCACTTTTTCCTATTAACGTGTCACTTAAAATATGAAGGATTGACGTGTCAATGCATGTCTGTAACTATTGTGCATGAAAAGGATGAGTGACTAAGGTGAAAGATAAAATGATTTTGTTACAGAGGAAATTTAATTCCACTTCGCATGCTTTAAAAATGAGTAAATTAAATTGTGAAACTATATCGCAAAGTGCATGCCTTTTCTTGGCAAGAAGCCTGGACTCGTGAACTTAGTGTCAGCACGGAGAGTCTCCGCGTTGCCGGAGTTTAAGCAGCCGCGGCTCGGATGGCGCAGATGGCACGACGCATCTTGATGCTCTTCTGTCACGCAACGCAGGCGTCTTCCTGGCCGAGAGTTCACTTTGTCGTCCCGTGGGGCTCGAAGCACAGCCGACATGGGCTTCATATGCCCCTCGTGGTCTCGGGCCATGCAGCTGAATCGCAAGCAGACCAGCGTCGCATGCAGTAACCGTAAAGTCATAGCAATTCATGCGCAGCATTTTAAAAAATATATTTTATCATGTTTGCCGGGAACTAGCCCCAAGGCGCAAAATGCCGAGCTACCTGCAGCACAGTTAAAGTTGCAAAGGATAAAGAGTTAACACCTTTCTTAAGCTGAGCAAGCTGTACACGTGAGATAAGAAATGAAGGGAGGGAATTCCAAAGTGGAGCAGTGCAAGGTGACTGAATCGGTGGTGAAAATATGTTCGCATGAATGGTTGAATTCATCCATGGATAACATGAATCCTCTGCACCCCCGATTAGCGTGGTTGGCTCTGTGCGGTGCAAAAAGTTCTACATACATGACACAGTCGAAGTAGGCCGAGCCCTCGACATGTAACATGTCTACACATACAGCCTGGCCATTGACGCTGTTGTGACAGAGCGAAAGTGCTTGCCTCGTGATCAGAAGGTCGTGAATTCAAATCCCATGTTTGCAGCAGACTTGGTCCATCAGTCCTCTAGGCGGTCGGTAAAAGAGATACCTTTATATATTTTCCAGGCGTAGTCCTTGGAAGAGAGCCTGGCTCCCCACCATAGAAATGTGGAATTTTCACCACCGATTCAGTCACCTACAAAGGTTGAGTGCTGCATCGTTGCACGTTTGGCATAGGAGGAAACGTGAAATTGACTACAGTGGCATGCATGTTTAACGTCTTCTTTTGCGCTGTACGTAGCCAACATTGCCAATTGGGAGGGACAACAAACTAAACACAAAACGCTATTTCTAAATAATGCTGACAAGTGAAATTTAATAATTCACACCCTTGTCACCTCGATATCACAGTTTGTGGTTGGGATGTGCGCAGATTCACGGAACCTTGACCTTGCACTGATGATGGATGACTGGAAAACTTGGGATATTTCACCTCGTACTGTAATCAGGCTGTAATTTTACAGCCTCCCACAGCTGCTCGCTCCTCTATGTCTCCAATCACCATTCATGCAAACATATTTTTATTTGTTTACTCCTGCAAACTAGACCTTTAAGTTCGGCGGAGCTCGAATCTGGTTATTTTTTAATTCTAAATACGATGTAGACTTGATTGTAGAACTAAAAATATAATGCAGATTTTACCGGTTACATTTTTCAAAAAGAGGGCAGAAGGCCACGGTGAAAATTGCATTTTGTAGTTAAGGGGTAGCTGCCCATGTGTGAGAATAATTTGGAGTACAAATGTGTTTTTTTATTTTATTCTTCCGGTATAAGCAGGAAATCACACCCCCCCCCCCCTCCGAAGCGAAAATCGGTGCCCAGCAGAGCAGTGTGGCACGGATAGCACGCCCTTCTCGTGTCGTTGTGCCACCGCTCCCTCTCGCTGCTCATCCTGTCCAGTCTCTGTCCGATGTCCTCGCGTGACACCACGCAACACCGGCCCTGCTCTCCCTGCTTGTTATCGTTGTCTGTGTTCACCGCAAACCACATGTTTGCCGGTCAACTCGCGTCGGTAACAAACGATGGCAACAGCAGTTTAAATTTTGTATATAGCGGCTTAATGCAACTCCTCATCTCCAGACACTCACATTAGGGGGAAGGAGGTGAAATGAGTGTGAGGGGGTTAGCGAGTACAGGGATACATGGGAGAGACGGAGCATCACTGGCTTGGCTCGAGAACATCAAGGCAACATGCAAAGGGATGTACCTCGAGTGATTAGAGGGGGGGGGATGAGATATGCAGTTTGAGAAACACTTTGTTGCCGTGCCTTCTGACACTGCGCTCGCTCTGGCATTTGTTTTAAGGTCTCTTTTGAAATCACCGTATTGTGTGATGACGCTGCTGGCAGTGCGTTCAGTAAAAAAATTCGAATTTCAGAAGTTCAGTTCCTGGTCCGGCAGGCAACTTGCCCCATAAATCCTGCAACGGTTGAAAACATGATGAATTTGTGGGAAGTTAACAGTTGATAGCTTAAGGAATGTGCACCATTGGCTTGTGACCACCGAAATAGATGACCCACTGCCAAATGATCATTTCGGCATTGAGATACTAATTGTTACTCTCTGGTTCTTTCGGTAAAGTCACATAGAAAAAATTATGAAAGAAAACGTTTCGGTCGCAACACAAGCGTCCGTCTTCAGGTGAGAAAAATGATCTGCTGTTGTGGCTTTATATAGGCACGGAATTGTGGGTAAGGAGTTTGGCTGTAGGAGTTCACAGGGGAGAGGGGGGGGTTTGTGGCGTGCAGGGACAATGTAAAACAAACAACTTTTTGTGGAATTTAGTATAGAAACTTTAAATTGGAGCCAAGTAAGTGAATCTTGTGTTTCATTGAAACGTAAAGACAGCAGTGCATATTGCAATATTTCGCAAGAAGCCTAGAGCGCATGCAGGCTGAGAGAAGGTGTGCGTTGTGGCTCTAAGAAAGGGGAGAGAGGGGGGGCGAGCCCTTCGTGGTTAGCCAGCCACGGGTTCGGCTCAAATCAAAATGTTTCCATCTGCTGCTGCTCCCAGCCGCTGCAGGGACCGCCGCTGCGCGAGTTCGCCACCTGGTGGATTGAGTCCGCGCCGCACCCATCGTGCTCCGGCTGCCATCAGCCGAGCGCTTGGGGCTGGCAGGGGTCCTGGGATGCACTGGTTGTTCGTGGGGCTGAGCTCCGCGTCCGACGCGACCCAGCGCAGATGGTCGGCACGCTTCTGCTCGTTCCGCCGACATTTGAGTATCCGCTGCTGTGGCACTCGCCGAGTGAGACTGCCCGCGTGGACAGTCTCACTCGGCGGGCTGTGTTGACTTAGTTGTCTTCACTGTTTTCGTTTGGAAATTTACAAAGCTCGTCACACGAAGCAAATCAGTGGGTTGCTGTTTGAGACTTTGTCCTTTGCACAGAACACACAAGCTGCGTGTGTTTGTTGACATTCTATTTATAAAATGAAAACTTTTACCAATAGTATACGTGCAGACTAATTGCGCTCTGCAATTGGGGTGTGGATGTAATTAATAAGGAAGTCTATTTTTTTTAAAGATAATGGCCACATTAATTTGCACAGGTTTACGGATGACGTGTGGTAATTTCCAGTCTAGCTGAGCTGGCACGAAAAGGAGAAATCCAGTGATGTGCTGTGCCAATATAAGCGATCCTACCCATAGCTGCTTGCTTTGTTGTGGGTGGTTCTCGTGGTTGTTTGAATTTTTTAAGTGAGGACCAGACTTGGAAATGTATTCTGAGTGAGCCTCACGGTACAGTTACAGGAGACACGTTGAAGGGAAACAACAAAATAATAAAATATATATATAAAACAATAAAAAAATTCTCACGACGTTTCGACCATAACTCAAACGGTCGTCTTCTTGAGTTATGGTCGAAACGTCGTGAGAATTTTTTTTATTGTTTTATATATATTTTATTATTTTGTTGTTTCCCTTCAACGTGACTTTACCGAAAAAACTAAGAATATGAATTACTGCAGTCACGAAAGCTTTAAATCAAAATACAGTTACAGGAGAGTTTTATATTTAACCTCTGTGCGTGAATTCTTGAGATGTTGCCTAGAAAACAAAGGCAGAAAGTGAGCACTTATTTTTCGTACATAATTTGCCACCCAAGGCCTGCTAACATGTGCGCCAAGTGAACGTGGCAAGTTAGAGGAGAGGCAAGGGATTTGCCATAGGTGATGGAGGATGAGTAGGTCCAGAACAGAGTAGGTCGTGAGTTTAGATTCACACTGAGGGACAGCATTTCCTCGTTGTTTTAACAGCTGGAGCAGCATAGGAAAAAGTAGAGCAGGGATTGTTGCTTTTACTTAAGTAATTAATTACTCTGATAATTATAGGTTGGATTACCCGACTAAATGAATGTCATAAAAATTGTTGAACACATCACCTCCATTCGCACGTAGTGCAACTGGGCGAGGGCTGATGGGTCAGACTCGGTGAAGTCATTGGCATCGTCAGCCACGGCAGACTCGGAATATTTATTTATACTGGAGGAATCCAATGAGCGAAAAAGCTCTCTTTCACACATGTCCAGTAGGGGCAGATAAGAACGTTACAACAACAGTCAATACAAAAACACGACTGGAGTGCAAAGTAAATGAAAGGTGAACATATCACCCAAAAACATACAAATAAAACTGAACCGTCCCCATCCTACCAAGCAAAACGCACTGAGGTATTAACTTATTTTTCAGAAGCTTCCTGGCCACATATGATAGTTCAACAAAGTGGCTTATGTGGAAATCTAAAACGGCAAAATTATTTAATATAAATGCAGCATGGCGGGGTGGCCACCATTTTTTTAAATGACCGAGTAATTAAGCACGAAAGTACAGTGGTTCCCTGGAGATCGAACTTAATTCGTTCCAGAAGGACATTCGAACACCGATTTTTTCAAACACCAAATTAATTTTCCCCATAAGAGTTAATGTAAATTACATTAATTGGTTCCAGACACAAGAAATCTCTCAAAGCATTTGTACACGAAGTTTACAGTAATTACATGCATGAAATCATACAAAAAAACAAGAAACACTAAATTAATTGAATAAATTAATAGTTATATGGAATAAATGAAATAAATGGACATTGAACTTCACTTTACCTGTAGTAAGGAGAGTTGATAGCTTGAGTGGAAGATGGTGAGGAGGAGGTGGTGGTGTTATTGTTTGGAAGGGGAGTCTCCTTAGTCTGGGCAAGCGTCATGCACGCTGGCCATACGCGTCTCAGCCGTGTACAGGTTCTTTCAAGTCGCGATTGCCCGTTCGGCCTCCGAATTTCGTTTGGTTTCCGGGGCAAAAAATGTTCGTAAATATCGTTCGAACACCCGATTTGTTCGAGTTCTGGTGCGTTCGATCTCCGAGGTTCTACTGTAGTCCATTTACGATTTCCAGTGTGAATCGAATTAATCGGCTCATCTTCCCGGCTCGGAAAATGAGTGACCGCTTGCTGTGCCCTGAGATTGCTAATTTAAACGTGCTTTGTAAAACCGAGTTTATTACTTAAGAGAAGAGAGGGCAGTGTTTCTGGGGCAGACGGTGTGTTTGGGAGATGGTTAAGATTGATGAGGTCCGACGGTAGGAATCGGTGAGACTTTGAAGAATTGTTAATGGCGCAATCTTGGAGTAGCGGATGGACGATAGGACCCAATACGGTGCCGTTTATAGATCATTTTAACGCAGGCATTTCCCTTGGGGTGTTTCATGGTCATGATGGTCAGGCAGAGGAAAGGTGTCCATCCGTGTGGCCCTAGTGGTTGGAATATAATAAAATTTCGATTAGAAGTCATTTAAAACTTTTTATTTTACCAGTTAAGGCCCACTGAGTTATATAGCTCTTATTCAGAAGTCACCCTGCCTACAAATGATATCTCAACGAAGTGGTTTATCATGTGGAAATGTATTGCAGTCAAATAATCCAATCACATATTTCTAATATGGAGGAAAAAAAGCAGAGGACCCGGAGAAAAACCAACGCGACCATTGGGAGAGAGACACGCAAACTCCAAATATACAGACGCCAGGGTCGGGATCGAACCCATGCGTCCTGTTGTATACCAGGCGAGGTATTTAACATCTCACCACAGTGGCGAGATGTTAAATACCTGGTAATGTCACCAGAAGACTTAAATGTTATTGCCCACAATGTTAACGGTTTTAACAAGTGTTGGCATCTTTCTGTTGAAGGAAATTGTGTTTTTTCACGCCATTACAGCTTCCTGCAAGGTTTTATTAAACAAAACGTGTAGATGGCATTTTCTCCATGGCCGTCACTTAATACACTGTGAGCTGTCTTTGCACTTAATGTGCTGTGGACAATGAGTGGGCATATTCACGTGAATGTTTATAGTGCACTGTAATCCACGTGGCACAGATGAACCACGGCCTGATATGTTAAAACAACGTTTTGGTTGCAATGTGGAGCAAAAAGGTGTCATGCCCGAATACCGTAGGCCAAAACTGCTTGTGTGGAAACTTGTTTTATGTTCTCGTATACAGAGTGTGGTTTGCACCCATTGCGACTACACCTCTGTCACCTTTATCTGTCTTTACTTTGAAATTTTGAAGAAATATCCTGGCAGCAGAGAGATCATTCCATTGCAAATGTTGGACAAACCCAAGTGAAGGGCCAGCAAAATTCAGCTACACCCATGTTAAAGGCGTGAATCTGTCGGTTGTCCCCTGGTGGGCCTGGTGCTCCAACTTGCCGAGCCTCTACCAATGGGACTGGTCCAGCATCACGCACTTCTACGTGCATTTGGCATGAGTCGTGTCTTCCCTTTGGGCAAGGGTCAGAGCTGGAAGTTAACAAACAACAGTCGATAGTGCGCAAGAAGCATTTGCAAGAGAAGCCAGTGTGGTTCTCGGGCTTGGTTTAACTCATCTGGTGTCAGAAACAAACTCGAGTGGCCCGTGAAACATCCCTTCGCCAAGATAAGAAGTGGGATCCTAGACGTTTCGGACGCATTACACGCACACTGAGGCCAAGCTGCTGCCATTATTTTCGAAGCCATTTCCTGTAAATATGTTATGAAATTAATTTTAGCTTTATGAAAATTTTAAAGAGTAAATTTTACAAAATACGAGTTTTTTCTGCTTGCCCATCATGCCAAGAAATACATTGTGTTAAATCATATTTTTTCTACAAACTCGGGTGTTGACTTTGACTCTAGGATGTTCTATTGCCATTAATATGAACACTGCTGCTTGTATCTATTTATGTACGGCCCTTATGCAGTCACAAGCTTGTTGTTCAGCTAAACTCGCACCTGCTCCTCGCAGTCACGGGATTGAGTTTATATTTTTTGTTTTTAGTTTTCTCTCCTCCAACCCACCCCTACCACCCCCCCCCATGTATATTCTAGATGCTGCTATTCTCGTACGTCGGGGTTGATTAAATAGTTACCACTTTGTGGAGTTGAATAGTTGTCGTGCAGAGTGAATGGCCCCAACAATAGCAGTGTTAATTTACACCTGTTGCTCAAGAGTCGTACAGCATGAGAACCGGCCCACACTATTTTCAGTGTGGAAACATTCCAAAACTAAAAAAAATATTCATAAAATACTCAAACATTTTGTCATTTTTGAGTCCCTGTTGATTATAGTTGGTGGAAATATTGCTGCCATTTGCCACATCCTGGCCCCGCTGTTCTTTTAGGGAGCGGTGCAGGACACCCAACCGGCCACATGGGGCCAGTAACCGCAGCAGTATGGAGCTCATGACGTTCACAGCGAGCTCGCGAGCCTGCGCCACCTTCTCGTGGGCAAATTACCGCTCTCTAAATATTTTTGTGCAATATTTTCTCTGCTATCTGCACCGCCGATTAGCACGGTTGACTATGTACGGTGCGAAAGAAGTTCATCACACCTACATACAACTTTGTTTCTGTGAAATCCTCTTGGCAGGGGCCAAAGGGATGGGTTAACTCTTTAAGGCGTTTGGGCGGCACAGTGTTGTCCATGAATCTGGCCTCACAGCAAGAAGGGCCTCTGTTCCATTCCTGGCTCAAGATGCTTTTCCTCGTGGAGTTTTCCCCCTGCGATTCCTTAAGGTTCTCTACATTTACAATTTTGTAAAATTTACAATTTTGTAAAATTGTAAATGTAGTGGGTTTGCTCTCATTTACAACAATAATGAATTATATCTGTGCACACGCTCGCACATAAATGCAAACAGCCGCCTCAATGTCAGGTAAATGCAAAGATAACCTGATTTCCAAGTTCAACCTACTTTTCAAGAAGAAGCCAGATCCATACATCAAAAAGTTAGATGTTGACAATATTGTTATCAATCAGAGTAACAGTCCAATTTCAGACAGCCTAAAATCGGTTCTAGACAAAGGGTTGAATTTCGCAGTCACCACTAAACTCATCCCAGTTAATGATATCATTGCCCAGGTCGACGTAGCTCTTAAGGGTTTGGGACACATTACTGCAGACGTGGCAAGATCGGAAATCCCTGCAATCCTTAAAAACGCCAAGACACCTATTAGCAGCATCAGTAAAGATGAGCGCTTTGAGCTTTCTCAATTAAAAAGAGAGGTGACATCGTCATCCTCTCAGCCGACAAGGGCAATGCCACAGTTATCATGGACAAAACCACATACAATAACAAAATTCAGGACCTAATTAATGATGGTAGCTTTTCCAAAATTAAAAGAGATCCCACCAACCACCTCGTTATGAAAACCAACAATATCATCACTGATTCGACATCTTTGATCGAATCCTCTTCTGCTAGATTACCCAGATTATATGGCTCACCATAAATCCATAAAGAAGGGACACCCCTTCGTCCTATCGTCTCCACCATTGACTCACCCACCTACAAACTGGCCCGATGTCTGTCTGAGACCTTACAACCATTCACTGGTAAGACCACCTCAGCTGTACTCAACGCAGCTCACTTGGTATCATTAATTAAGGACAACTCTCTATCTCCGGGTGATTTGCTCGTGAGTTTCGATGTGGTCTCTTTGTTTACTGAAGTTCCTGTGCTTGACACCATTGCAATCATTGAAGATTTGGTCCAACAAGGACTGAATGCTGATGTACCAGTCCTGGTGAGACACTGCCTCACCAACACTTCACCTGGAATGGAACATTCTACAAACAAGTTGAAGGTACCCCAATTGGGTCTTCCTTATCTCTAGTTGTAGCCGATGTTTTCATGGAAAAATTTGAGACAGATGCCATCCATGCATCCACTCTACGTCCGTCCTTGTGGAAGAGGTACGTAGATGACACGTTCGTCATCTGGCCACATGGCCAACCAGCTCTGAACCAATTCTTCAACCACATAAATTCCACACACCCAGCCATCTAATTCACCATGCAAGTGGAAAAGGATGGCAAGTTACCATTCTTGGATGTTTTAATCAAAAGAGACCAGATGGCTCAATGGGACACTCTGTTTACAGGTAAGCCACCCATATGGAGGCCTACCTAAAACCTGACTCCCACCACCATCCATCCCAGAATAATTCCCTCATCAAAACTCTACACCATAGAGCTCGATGTATTTCTGACCGTTATCATCTAGCTATTGAACTGGAACACGTACACCAAGCTCTCAAGATGAATGGATATTCAGACTACACAATCTGCAAAGCTATCACCCTAACCGTTGGGAAAGAACCATCTGAGGACCCAATCAAAACCATCACCTTGCCATACATATCAGGGGTCACTAATAAGATTTCCAAAATCATGAGTGAACACAAGATCTAGGTTCTATTTAACACAGTACATAAAATTCGTGATCCGATCCCATCTGTGAAAGATGTGATCCCTGACATGGAATACCCCGGCTTCTATAAACTAAGCTGTGTCTGCGGCAGTAGTTACATTGGGGAAACTAAGCCACATGTCTCGGACCGTGTTTGTGAATATTAGGCAGATCTGAAACACGGTAGGACCAATACCTCGGCCGTGGCTGATCATTGTTTTAATTGCAGTGGGCTCACGCGAAATTGATTTCTCTAAGACGAAGGTACTTGCAAACCCACTGGCTATTAACAAAGATTCGTTCTTGAAGCCATCTACATATAGACACAGACACAATTTCAACCGAGAAGATGGGTACAAACTGAGCACTCATTGGAAGGACGTTATCAACCAGTTTAAGTCATAATTGGCAATGATGTTTCATCCTACCACCTTCCGATGTTAGTTATGCTTTACGCTTTCACAGTCACTTGGCACACTGACCCCTTGGTTGTGGCTCTGCGATCTACCATTAACATGCTAATCTCTCTTTAACATGCTAATTTTCACCTGGCAGCCCTTTGGTGGAAAACCAACCAGCGTTGGGCTGGCTGCCCAACACTTGCATTATCATTGGCTGCTGACATTTAGGCTACGCCCATTTCAAACCCTTATAAACAGTTTGCCTTGGAAGCTAACCCCCCTTTTCCTGAAGACGACCGCTTGTGTTGCGATTGAAACGTCATAGTTTTTTGTTATTTTATTTGAGCCTATCTACGTGACTTTACCGAAAGACCCAAGAATATGAATATAATAAAAATTATACTCATGCTATTTAAAAAAATACGTAATGTCAATATACAACTTATTTCAGCCAAGAGCATCTGAAGGACGCGGAGTGATAATGTCATGGTGGCCATCATGAATGGAGACTTCATGGTGGCCTTGTTGCATGAGGGTTGTTTCCTGCCAGCTGATTGGCTTGTGTAGGGGGACTAATGACACAATCCCTGGCAATCCGTGCGCAGCGTTGCGATCTCACTGGGATGGGCACAAATACTGTCTGCTTTTTACCTACGCTCTTTTTGAGCCGACGCCAATGGCTGCCTGGTGGATTTTACGCATATTTTCTGTACTCAAGCCCCAGGTTATCTCTAGTGCTTACGATAAACGGGTCCCGTTAGAGTTCTCAGCCACGACAAGTGGGACATTGAGACCTATTAGCGAGCTGCTGGACGTTTTTGTTACATTTCTAGAAGAGACCCGCCTTGCCTCGTGTATGAGAGCACAGGATCGGCTGAAAATAGACGCTGTTGATGGAAAATAATAATTCCGTGCCTCAATCAATAGGTTTACTTGTTATGTAATGCAGACGTCATAATAACTTTCCAGATGCCTCCGATGAGACAGACTGGTGCGATGTTGCGGTCCTTTCTCTGCGTCTGCCCCATCCTCATGGGGGAAAACTGCACGTCCCACGTGATGCTACATGCTTAGCACACTAGGGGGGTGTATGCCATCATACATGGTTGTTTTTTAGCACCCGTGTGTGTGTATGCATGTGTGACTGCACTTTATTGCTGGAAATTATGATTTTTTTATGGTCCATTATCATGTCAAGATAATGTCTGGGTGAATGAATGGGAGCGGGATGGCCCACAAAATAGAGGGATATTGCTAAATATAAAAATTGGGATATTTACAGAATCTATTGTTTACCTGCATAGCATTGGGGGGAAAATATGTAAAATGTAAATCTACATGGCAGTGCAAAGTCATGTGCGTCTAGTAAATCATCATGCACTGAAAAAAGCAAACAATATCAAGTTTTTGAATTGTTGCCAAGTCACTGTCCCTCAGAGTGAGCAGCAGCCAATAATAGATCCGGCACACCCACAAAATTAGTTGTATCATTCATTATTTTTATATTTCCGCATGTTTAGTTAATTCGTAACCCAGATAAAATGTCCACGGATAATCAAGCGTGAACTGTATCCATTCACTCATGGAACTCTTACAAGGATTCTTTATAAAATAACTCTTCGATTAAAATACCATCATTTTCTTGATTCTAAGGATTGAATCGCAGTTTGAGGATAGGGATGCAGGAAATGGCCGTTGACACGAACGGGGAGATGACGTGCGATCGGCTATTGTCACGGGGGTGGGGGTAGGAAGGGGTAGTGGAGCGGTTGGCGCGCTGCACTACGAACCCGCTATACACCCGAGGTTCGATTCCCACTCGTGGCCACCGCTAGTGACAACTTCGAACCAGTCCAGAGCCTCCCCTGGGCGACTCGGCCTGAAACGAGTAGCTGGTGCGGCGTGTTGTAAACATCCCCGCTGGGGAGACGAAAGCGGCTGGGCGCAGTGCTGACCACCCACCCCCCTCGTGTGCCGTGTGCCGTCCTTCGTAGGTGCTTGCTTAACAGCACTTGTCCCAACGGTCTGTGAAGGCTATACGGGGGATTGTTGTCTTTTGGGGTGAGGGTGGGGCGGTGTAGAGCACGAGCGGTTAGTCGTATTGCTGCCCGTGTGCCTAACCGCCCGTTGTGAATGTCACGCAGGTTTCCAGGCAGCAGGGGCCACCTCAGGCCTCCTATGGTGCAGCCCATGATATGAGCAAGGCAGCCCAGCCCCTGGCCCCGACGCAGCAGCCCCCACACGCACCCTCACCCGGCCTGCAGCAGGTGTGTACCGGTATTATACGTCCGTGCTCACTTATGTAATGTACACACATGCGCACGTTTGTGTGGGTGCGGAGCGGTATGCGCTCCGCTCCGAACCCGGCGACCCGAGTTCAATTCCCGCTTGCGGCCAACGTCAGTGACGAAAAAATCTGAACCAGTGCTGGGCCTACCCGAGGTCATAACGCCCTCAAGTGAGTCGTTGGCACATTGTGTAAACATTGCCACGAGGGAGACAAATGCGGCCAGGCGTCGTGCTGGCCATCCCTGACACCGTTAGTGTGGCATGCCGGCCTTTATAGGTTGCTACTCCTCGCTAACAGCACATGTAGGAGATCTTTTGTCATTCTGGGGAGCTGCAGGACACCGCGTTAACCACTACAAGCCTAGTTCTCCAGCTTTCACTTTTAGTAATGGCGAGTTATATCTGAACCGGTCCTGGGTCTTCCCTAGGTCGACTCTGCCTCAAATGAGTACCTGCTATGGTGGGCAAACGTTAACTCTGAGAAGATGAAGTTAGCTTGTGGTGCCGCCCGCCTTGGTTAGAATCAGAATATTTGTACTGGAGGAATCCGATGAGCTATGAAGCTCTTTTTCACAGATGTTCGGTAGGAGCAGGTCAAAACATTAGAACAATAAAAAAACACGATAAGAGTGTAAAGTATATGAAATTAAAGAAAATATAGAAATATAACTAAACAATTTTTATCTTAGCAGGTAAAGTCCACTGAGCTATTAGCTTTTTTTTCAAAAGTAACAGAGGGATATCTCATCTTTTGTGGCACTGTGGAGAGCTCTGACACTGGCGAAATTGAGTTATATTCCTGGCCGTGTACAATACCAGTGGCAATTGTTATTTTTACCTGGAGTGAGACTTCCTTTGGTCAGCTCAAATCCACCAGGTGGGTGGTGGGTGGTATTAGTGTCTGCCACGGGACTGGCCAAGACATCCTTCTGCATGCCCTGTGCTTGCTGGAACGGTCTTTTATGCTAAACGGAGGCCCCCTTTGTGTAGTGGGTGGTCGGAGCACGGTGGGTGGACAACTGGGCCATGATCCCAGCAGTGATTTTAAATGCCTCCGTATCGTTCACAAGTGGGTCGTGTTCTTTCCCTTGGAGCTTCTATATAACGCCCTCTTGTGCAGTGTGAATGTTAACGGCGATTGCCTCTGCAGTCTACCTAGGCTAACGAATGTATCTTTTTGTTGTAATTGTGTGCGCATATCAATACGTATCTGCTATATAGGCTTGGCACATTTCACTCTGATGGCTAGATCTCTAGGTGGGTTTTTTATGTGTGTACAATTACGAACGCACACCTGTGCAACATCAGCACAGTGTCATTTTTACATGTGATGCGGCAAAGACAAAGATCCCCCTTATAACCTTTGACAGACGGTTAGGGCAAGTGACGAAGGCCGCCTCGGTACACAAGGGGGTGAGTGGCCAGCAACACGTCCGACTGCTTTTCTCTCCCCAGTGGCGATGTTTACACACTGCACCAGGCACTCATTTGAGACTGAGTCGACCTAATGTGGTGAGGCAGACATGCTCTCACCTACAAAAGATTAACATCTTTCGGATATTGTCTTACAAGAATACGTTCCTTTTGTGGGGAGCGGTAGTGTAGTGGTTAAGCGCGCTGCGCTATGAACCCGGCGACCTGAGTTTGATTCCCGCTCATGGCCAATACCAGTGACAATTATCAGAACTGGTCCTGGGCTTCCCCTAACTCGACTCAGCCTCAAATTAGTACCTGGTGCGTTGTGTAAAATATTGCCTCTCGGGAGACGAAGGCGGCCGGGCGTGGTGTTGGTCACCTACCCCCTCGTGTGCCATGTCGGCCTCCATCGGTGCTAGCTAGCATCAATTGCCCCAACAGTCTTAAGGCTATACGGAGGGGGGTCTTTGTGTGTACGTGTGTCAACCCGTGTGTGTGTGTGCGCGTGTGCAGCACCCGTACACAGCCAGTCAAGCTGGCCCTCCGTCCTTAGTGTTCCAGGCTGCCCCGCCGACACAGCAGCCGCCCCCCATGAATACGCAGGCTCCCCAAACGCGGCAGGTAACGTTGCTCCCCACGCTCCCCCCCCCCCCACGCTGCCGCCCGATTGGCAGACTCCCGCGCCTCTCCACACGTCTTCGTTTTGCTTTTCGAGTCTGGAGGGTTCAGGGGACAGGCCGCCGGAAACCCAAAATATCAAAGAAGATCCATTTTCTTAGAATTCGGTGAAAAAAAAATTCAAGCCGCAGTGCGTGCGAATATGAGACGGTACTGTATGAATAACATTAAACTACTTTTTTCAACCCCTATTTTAAGAATGGCACATGCACAGTGATTTGTAATGATGCATTACAAATAATTGTTGGCTTTTTGACATTCACCGCTTATGGAAAATAATTAGGAGGGTTTTTTTTTACTTGGAAATGTTGGTGTCGGGAGCCACAAAGCAGTTGCCGACCCCCAGTCCCCATGGAGTGTTCCCTCGCGAGTGTGACACCGCTCCCTCCGCCTTTTACTTTTATTGCTCCGTGTGTGTGTGCGCTTTCAGAAGCCATTCCTATGCATGCATGTAGGCTCCAATACTCATTCTCTCTGGCTTATCAGCTGAGGTCCACTCTGCTGCCTCATTGTTTCTCCCCCCCCCCCCCCCCAAATCTTGGTAAAGTTGTGAATGGTGTTAACTCTGGTGTGGAGGGGTGTGACACGGTCGTGTGCTCCTCCGCTGTGGACGTGATCGAGAAGCTTGTTTTGCAGCAAAGCCTGGAGGAGACGTGCAGAGCTAACGCATTCCGGGCAATGACTGCGTCACGCCAAAATGAGGAAGACTGACTTGCGACGCTCAGACTCCCCCCACATCCCCTCAGGGCCCAAAGCAGCATGGTGATGATAGCGCTTGAGGCTAAACTGGGCTTACCCCGAGGCCTGTAAGTAAAGCTCTCGCTGAATCTCAGCAATCATGCCTGAACTGGCACTGATTATCTTCCGGGTCGATGCTAGTCCGGAGAGTAGGCACAGGCGTGTCGAGTAGCCAGAGACAGCGAGATATTACTAGCTGCTCTTGAGTTGCCGATTCCGACGTACTCGGCTGAAATGTATCTCTGACCTCAATTGTAGTAGAGTAAGGGGTTCGGTGATAAAAAAAAAAAACACTTAGAGAATAAACGGTTGTCTTGATGAGGGGTCCACAATTACTTTAGTCTTATCCACCTTTCGATCCCAATGGGTTGTTGTTGCCATTGACACTTTCTTCTAAGATGCTCCAGAAAGTCTGGTGCACCCTAAACTTATGGGCGATGTCAATAAAGTTGGACAAATCCGCTAGAATACAAAGTTAAGTTATGAGACCCGTCCCTAACGTGAGCTTTAAATTCACAGTAAAAAGTGTCATGTGGAGAAAAAATATATATTCATTTTCAACCCTATAAAGCCTATGTGAATGTCCATTTAGTATCATGCCACCCGTACACGTGTATATAAGCACACTCGGTGTACTGTGATGTACATACCGTTTGTTCTCAATGCAGTTCATTCCAATGGGTGGCATCCCCCCTGCGCATTTTGATACTCTGCGTGGCATTCAGAACGATGGCTCAGTTTCCACCTCGCCATCTCGTCGCAAGTGCCCAACAATCCAACCTCCTGTGCTCTGCAGTATTCCCTGAGTATTGCTGAACAAGGCTACAGTTCTGGATGCTTGCAGGGAATGCTTTGATTACTGGGGTGGGGGTTGGAAGGGGGGTGTGGCATGTAAACAAATTCCAGTCCCAAGCAGGAATGTGTGCAATGTGAATCATCTGTTGGCAGTAGAGACATTTGTTGTGATCCCCGCCCCACACACACAGCGGGGAGGCTCAAACAGCTTGGTGCCAGTCCTGATGTCTTGTAATCGGAACTAAAACTATGAAAACTATTTTTTATTTTACCAGGTAAGGCCCACTGCCCTGCTATATAGCTCTTTCAGAAGCGGTGTGGCCATCACAAATGATAGCTCAACGAAGTGATGGCACCCAAATGCTCCCAACGCATGGTTCTAAATATGGAGGGAAAAACCGGAGGACCTGGAGAAATATCCACTAGACCAAAGAGAGAGACACGCAAACTCCAAATATACAGGCGTTTTGTCGGGATTGAACCCACAACCTCCTGTATACCGGGCGAGGTAGTTAACATCTCGCCACCGTGGCGCCCCAGATAGTACGGACCTCACGGTATTTCCATTTGGCCACATTGAGTCTACAGCCACGAATTACACCGTGCTCCTTCAACCTTGCCTTCAGTTTGCGAAACCCGCCTTCAAACGCGTGGAGCCTGCTTCTGCTCGCCTCATCTTGAAGTGAGGCACCCTGGCCGATCACGCCTTGCGTAAGACGTCAGGGGGAATGGGAGCCGCAAGAACGCCCGTGATAGGGGCCTGGTTAAGACACGTCGGGGATTATTCTCAGGGCGGCGCTTATAATAAGTGGCTGCGGGTTACAAGGGCACAGTCGTCGTCACGATGCGGGAGCGCATGTCTCATTTAATATTCTGCGGTGGCTCTGGCCAGCCAGACCCCCTCGTTATTGTGATGGATACACGTGTTAAAAGGTTGTACTTGATACGGTGTGCGTGCTGTTTTAGTTGATATTTGGGGTGCGTAACCTGAAGTGTTGTCGCTTTAGTGGTTTAGAATGCAGATGGTTCCTCAAGCGTTTTGGGAGTTCTAAATGTGTTTTGGTGTTCTCTACTTAATGGTTTGAGTGGATTAAATGTTGAACAAAATGCAACACTTCGGGAACGAATACATAAACTCAAGCATATGACACGTCGTTTGATGGCTTGGGAAACTCTTGTCCTGTGGCGTAGCACTGAGGCCCCCAGCATTGCAAAGAGCACGAGTGCGAATCGAGAGAGCCATATGGTAGTGGTTATACAGTGCTAAACAAACAATCAGGCAGTCGACGGAGCATGAGAGAGTGCCACATAGCGGTGGGGTAGGTGATGCTCGTTGAACTTTGCCACTCCAGGTTGGTCGGTGGTTTCCGCAGGGACCTAAACGTGTGGACACATGTCCGCTGACTTGTGTTCCAGAAACCAGTCTCCATCAACTTATTCTCTTGACCAGATATAAGCATCGCTGCATTCTAACAACCGTTACAATGTAAACCATATTGAGAATTAGAAAAGAATTAAATACCGCTTAAATCAACATTAAATATTTTAAATACTAATCCACGTCTGAACGTTGAAAAATGCAGCAATTACCCGATGTTAATTAGCAGCGTGTTCCATGTTGACTCCCAAATATTTTCTTAACACTCCCCCAAGCGCATTCCAAGTGGCCAGTGGAGCAACAGCTGCGGGCGGCGGCAGTGGCTTTCCCTGTCACAGGCTGTGGCACGACACTGATGGATTCCCGTAAACCATGCGGCGTCGATGACCAAATGAGATGACAGAAGCAAAGCAATCTTGTGCGTGGTGGTCGCCCATGCGAGCGCTTTCCAGGCTAAAGATTTTGCTTGGCTTCTGTCAACAACTAAGGCCCACTGAGCGATATAGCTCTCTTTCAGCGACGCGAAGGCTGGGGCACCTGATTCACAAGGGGGTTTAGTAGCTGTGAGCCAGCGTAGTGTTTTCCCCAAAGCTATCCTCCTGGATCGTGCACATCTTGACACCGCCGAAGGTGAGTTGAATGAGCCTGGTGGTTTCGGCTGTTGCGGTGGAGAGACGATGGTGCCCATGGTAGGTTAGTGCCAGTCCCCTGAAGACTGGGTGGGTAGCAGGGCAAGGTGTGATGACCCTTGTGAACTCTCACTCTGGCCGAATGAGCTCGCGCGCGCACATTCCTGGGGCATTGTGCGCGATTGATTGAGCGATCGGGGCGTTGCCGTTTGTCCGGGCGCCGCATTGCAGCAGTGTGGGTGTGCGAAGCAGCAGCGCGTGATGGTGAAATGCATTCTGTTCAAGATGGATTCCACACCCGTGCGAGGAATGTCACGTGGTGAATGGGGCCGTTTCTTATTGGGAGATGTAGAGGGAATTGTTTTAACATTGCAATCCGCAGAGGAGAATTATGCGCATGGAGGTGTGGGGATTATTATCGAGGCATGTGTGACTGAGCAGCTTGGTGTATGTAGCAAGACTCCACTAATTTAGACTTTCAATCACTGTAGCGGAGGCCAAGTCCTCTGACCCCCGGTGTCACATACATTCACGCGACCACCTACTGCTCCTAGTTTGGCTCTCCATTGTGCATCCCTAGCGCCCAGAAGGCCATCTCTTTAGTGAGCTGCTGCGCCTGAACCAATGAGCATAGATATTTTTGGTGAAAAATAGTGACACCAGTGGCTGATGCCGTCTGTATGGAGCACTCTTCTTGCAAGGCGACTTTTTTCGCAATTTACTTTTTGTTACCGTGCGGTGATCTCGCAGCGCGGAGAGCGAGCGCCGCAACCGTCAGGGTGAAGGTCCAAATGCGGCTCTGCCGGCAGGATCCCGTGCCTGCTACTCGCAGCGACTTCCCTGTCGTGAGCAGTGGCACAACACGGACGGATTCCCTAAACTGTGTGGCGCCGATGACGAAATTTCCAAAAATGCACCCAGTCTTAATCGGATAGCAAAAGTTGGTCAAGCTTTGAATAGGTTTTCTCCTTTTTTTCTGGCAACAAAACAGGTGTTAAGATTTTGATTTAATGCTTTCGTGACTGCAGTGATTCATATTATTAGCTCTTTCGGTAAAGTCACGTTGAAGGGAAACAATTTTATTATTTTATTGTTTCCCTTCAATGTGACTTTACCGAAAGAGCTAAAAATATAGGTGTTAAGATGTTAAAACGCCAAACTGAAACCTTTTACAAGGAATAATTTTCTGCATTAACCACAATGCTTGTGGTCAGAATGCAAACAAAAAACATACTCTGATAATATATGCATTGTCCTTGAAACTGATTGGTCCACACCAGAGACAGCTTTATTTCGAGCCTCGTCTCAAATGGTGTTAGACCAGAGGACGCTAAAAGGTTTCAGTTTCGTGTTGTAACATCTCAACACCTTTTTTTGTTGCCAGAAAAAAGGGGAAAACCTATTCTTATATTTTGGTTCTGGCAAAGGATGTTGTTAGTTTGTGCATGGTGGTCGCCCATGTGAGTGCTATCCAGGCTCAAGTTAGTTTCTGTAAAAAAAAAATTAACAGGTAAGATCCACTGAGCTATGTAGGTCTTTTTTTAGAAGTGAACAGGTCACAATAGATAGCTTCAATGAAGTAACTTATCACGTGGACATTTCTAGCAGCCAAATACTCTAAATGCATGCAGATTCTAAATGTGGAGGGAAAAACCGGAGGACTGGGACAAAAATCCAAGCGGCCCTGGGGAGAGAGACATGCAAACTACAAATATACAGCAGGTGTCAGGGTCGGGATCGAACCCACAGCCTCCTGTATACCACGTGAGGTAGTTAACATCTCGCCATCGTGGTGCCCACTGTGGTGAGATGTTACTAACCTCGGTGTTACCATCGGGCTGCAGGCCTTCGTGTTGGACAGCAGAGGGCACTGCAGGAAATTCCACTGGTGTGCTGTACTATGCTTCCCATGTCTATGTCCGCCATGTTCACTGACCAGCGTGGTGAAGTATGTCAACTAACACCCACGGTATGGGAAGGCCCTCAGCTAGCAGCGAATTGACAAAGTGGGTACGCACGTACGTGCCATGTAACGAACTCATGGGGCCGGAGAGATGACTGGCTCGAGCTAAGCTCCGCTGTTTAAGGCTCGCCCTGATGGCTTGCCCGGTCTCTGCCGCAACCAGAAACCCAGTCGCATGAATCCAGGTCTGAGAGCGAGAAGTGGCTTTGTGTTTTCCACAGGTTAATAAAACGGTGTTATGGCACTATAATGGCGTCACAGCGACATTATGGTTTGATCCAAACGGGATTCGCTGTCGTCGCGGCGTTCCCACAGATGTGCGTACGGTGTGGTTGTGATGCGCTGCGTAACTAACCTGCTCTCCCGAGCGCTTCCACGAGGTTTGTGACAAGTGGTTTAAATCCTGTTCCCACCTGTTCCACCCCCTTCTGTCCTCCCACCTGTGGTTCTCTTGCCCTTGTCGTTACCCTGGCTCCTCTGCTCTCTCCCCCACCTGCCCCCACCCCTTGTGCTCCCTGGAATAAAGCTCCCACATGGTTCCCGTGCGCTGCACCACCAGGTACTAATAACCCTCCCTCTGACCCTCCTCACCCCGCACCACCTCTATCTAGCACCCAGCTGCCTCTTAAACCCGCTGAATGCTGCGATGGTGTAGGCATGATGCGACCATGACCGTACGCTCAGGTGAAGGGGGGAATGAAAGGCTGGCTGAGTTTGCAAGCAAAGGCCTCCTTCAGAAACTGGAAGGGGGTGGGGCAGGGAAACCTTTGGCCTTTTGCTCGGAAAGCATCCCTCGATTTGAAAGTGGGGGTTTCTCGTCAAGGATCCACGTGGTTGTTGTGCACTGGCTGACTGCCTGTGTGGGTGGACGTCTGTCGGCACCCTTTTGTACGGTGCGAGACGTGTCTCGTCGGTGACTGGGGAAGCGGTTCAAATCAAACAATTGGATAAAAACTGAAGTGAGCGATCGCGGTCGTTGAAATTCTAGAGCCCCCCCCACTGCCCATCAAAACCCAGCCCCGTTGCCGAGCAGTCGCATTTCTCGCTCGTCAAGTGTCCCAATTTGAAAGTGGACCACGGGCCGTAAGGCTGAACATACCACGCGATGCTGTTGACCGCTCGCCTGCTGTAGCCAATGCGCACGTTAGCATGGCAGCATGATCAGGGCAAGTGTTTAGGACTGCAATGCGTTATTAACGCAGGATTTTTTAAAAATATAAATGAGATTTCTCTAAACCCCAATTTTTACGGTCGAAATCTCTATTAAGACCACTAATGCTGACTGATCGCTTGAGGTTAGGTTGCGTTTAATGATCACCTGTGAGCACCCGTTGTTTTTGCTGAGTGTGGCTTTTGAGTAAGTGGGTGTTTAGACGAGTCTCTCAGCTGTGATGGCCTCAGCATGAGAATCAGGTAAGCTCTTTAAAAGCCGAGGATTCCTCTTTCCCGATTACCTCTAGTCAATGTACACATGACCCTTCTCTCTGGGCATGACACCGTTGCCAAGCTCGTATTAGCGGCAGGCTGCCTCTGCTAGGTTTTTGGATGTGCCAATGTGTTAAGCATGTTTTAGAGTTTCTGTTCGTACAGTATGTATAATGTGATGACAGATGGTGTATATTTTTAATAATGCCCTGTGTTTGTGGGAAATGGGGTGAGACCTCTCTGTGAATGCTAGAACCAGGCTGAGCTTTTAATTGGTAAAATAAAAGCTGCGGCTGTTAGGGGTCCAGTGTGGGCGATGGAGCGAGAGAGGGGCTTCCCCTTGTGGTATCGGCTGCTGTAGGCCAAGAGGACACTAATCCTCAGGGGGAGATTAATTGCACCAGTTGTCTGAAAGGAAATTAATTCGGGGCCTTCCTTTGTGAGCCACCCATGTAGACCTTCACAGGAGCTAGAAGCTCCCTGGGATGTAGCAACCTAAGAAGGCCTCTTGAGCACTTGTGGGAAATGCGTGTCAATTAAAATTAAATTCAATTTGCAACGCGTCACCGTTACGTACTTTGGAGGTTAAGGAAAAGGTGTAAAGGCTCTTGTGGCATGAATATTTAGTCATGGCTATTTAAGTCCGCGGCATTTTCTCTTTTGCCCATGTCCACAAATGAGCTGTGAATGAATGGTGACATCAGATGAAATGATGAGTATTGAATAGATTTTCATTTGTGCAAGATCTTAACATGGGACTATAATTTAATCCAAGGGTCAATTGTCGTAGATGTTGAATCGTTTAACCATCAGCAATGAAGTTTACATTTATACTGCATCCAACACGTGCTTTGAAAGGCTTGGTGAGGTGATTTTGTTTAACATCTGCCTCGCATGGTATTCGGGAGGTTGTGGTTTCGATCCCGACCCTGATGCCTGCTGTATATTTGGATTTTGCTTGTTCTCGCCGTGGTTGCGTGGACTTTCTCTGGTTCCTCCTCCATTTAGAATGTGGTGATGGCCAGGTCGCTTCTGCTGAGAAAGCTATAATGCTCTGGGCCTTACCTGGTAAAATAGAAATAGTTTAGTTTTATTTGATTGGCACATGAGCCCAAGTGAGATATTCCTGGTCACCACCACGGGTGCTGTGTGTTGTATGGAGGGAGGAACACGTGGATACTGCAGCCGGATGTGGCGAGGTTGCTGCTCCAGAGGCGTCTTCGCTCGGCATTACCCTAAATCTAATTTGGTTAATTCTTCATTCCAGGAATAAGTCAACGAATGGATTAACGCATCACAGGCTCCACTTTGTTCATTCGTCAAATAGTTTAGAATCGGCATCTTTATTTAGACTGGAAAAATCCATTGAGCTCTGAAGCTCTCTTTCACAGATGTCAAGTAGGGGCAGGTCAGAAAGTTACAAGAACAAACGAGACAAACACAATAGTGAAAAGTATAGGAAAGCTAAGACATTCACTAAATATAAATAAAAAAAGCCAAATGATTGTGATTAACTCAGTTTGGTATTGTATACATTTGCTATGTACCCAGCAGGTGGCTGATTTTATTTGTTGTTTTGTTGGATTGCTTTTAAAAGCGCGCACCTCTGGCAATCCAACATCAAATTGATAGTGCATTCGGGCGTGAGCTCGGTACAGCCTGTAGGCAGTTTTTCTTTCCCACGGAGCCTTTGAATAGCGTGCGGACATCTCCGTGGTGATGACATCAGAAGTAAGCATTGGTTTGTGTTGCTGTTTCTGCATAGCTTGGGCTTGTGTCATCAGGCGTTCATGAATGTGTAGTGGATGCAACTGAGTCACAGACGTACTCTTTGCAGGCAACACATTTATTAATTCCAACACATGGGGTAACTCCCCTTGACTCTATAACAACCTATGATGGTGGACCACCACGCTCACTGCACTAATTACACGGTAACTAGCTACAACGGACCGGACCACAGCTGGGATCCGGGTCCACGTGTTGGTGACTCCGTAGAACGTAGATTCTTCAGGATTAACAACAGCAGCCGGTCCCTCTCGGGGACACGGCTTATATCCTCTGTGGCGGGGCTGGCTCCGCCCTTGTCCACGTCCACCTAGAATCCTCGAGCAGCATCTCGGACCTAACACGTGTCCACCCCTAACCCCCACCTGGGGGCCCTGTGTAGACTTTACCAGCCACGTGTCCTTCGGGGTCAACCAGAGTGCAATGGTCCCAAGTAACCCCATTCCCATGGCCGGGCACTCTCACGACCTGTCCTGTAGGGGTCGGCACTGCACGCAGAGCGTGGTGCCATCCAGCGCTGTCAGTCAGCGCTCACCGAGCCCCTCCAGGGCCGGTACTGCACCCACATACACGTGGTGCCCGCGATGTCATTACATCGCACGCCGTGCCTCTCTCGAGCCGGCATTACAGTGACATCCGTGATGTCACTACAAATGTATAACATTTAGTGAGCGTTTAGCAAATAGTTCACCCTGTAGTGATGTCTCATCACACCCTACGCGGGGCCTAAGAGGAGGATTGGCCCAGCTAATGATTACATTCTTGTTTGGCACGGCTGTATAGCTTGTTTACATGTTTAGCGCCGAATAAAACACCATGATGCGTTTATTAAGTCTATTTTGACCACCCACGGTACGACACGCCACATCATTTATATTTCCACTGGACTTGTGTTTGACAAGCCGCTAGCTGTGTGGAGCCCACGGTATTAACGCTGCTAAGGTTGGTTACCACTCTAATATCCAGACTGTGCGCGCGTGTTTGGAAATATCACAACGTTGTTTTGAAGTGGCATCTGTTGAGGTCTGTCCTCCTAGACTCCCATGTGAACACGATCATACAGTGTGCATATTCACTTCCATTTTGTACCGTAGCCAAACCCGTGTGAAAATATGCAACGCGTGCTCGTGTGTGCGAGCGCGTGTGTGCGAGCACGTGTGTGTGTGTGTGCGTGCGAACGCTCGACAACCTAATCTCTTGCCAGCTCTAAATGACATGGTGCCAAATAATTACGGAGCCAGACACTGCTTCAGTCACGGTCCATGCCGGCAATTGTTTAGCAATCGTACAATTTTACAGGCGTTACAGAGATTACGTGACCGCCGAAAAGGCCAGCGGTACATTTTAATAAAGTGAACAAGGGTTTCGAGTTGAATCGCCGTTCGCTCGCCCCTCTCGTGCTCCAGACAAAGATTTGCAATTCTGGCTTGGCAGCGTGTGCATGTCTTGTGCAAAGCTGTCGGCCGTTGGGTGAGAAGCTTGCCCCGTGACCCTTGTTCCCTCCACACGTGGTCTGTGCTGTGAGATTATTTGAGACTTTTTCGCACACGTGTACATGTCTTCGCAGGACAAAACTGCTAGGGCGAGACACGTAAACTCTTGTGCATGTGTCCCCCATGTACACGGGACGAATTGGTTCCTGGGTCTCGCCGAGGTTAACTTGGCCTCAGATGAGTACTTGGTGTGGTGTGTAAGCATCGCAACTGGGGGACACAAATGTGGCTGGGCTGGCCACCCACTCCCTCGTGTGCCGTGCCGGCCGTCATAGGTGCTCGCTAACAGCACTTGTCCCAACAGTCTGCTAAGGCTAAGTGGGGGATGTTTTGTCTTAGTTTTTTTGGTATTGTTTACCCAGGAAATCCTCAAGTCTCCCTCGAAGGGGGGAGGGTGCTGCCAAGTAGAGGCCAATGCTGCTGTGGGTAATCCCAGTTTAGGACATTTTCAGGTACATTTTCAACATTGGGGATGTTTAGCCAAGACCAGTGGACATTTTGGGAGGAAACCTACATGCAGTGTTTATGTATGTACAGCCCTTTGTCAGTCCACTGGATGATGAGGTCCCCCTCCTCACACCATGCGGCTCACGCAGACTATTTGACTTAACGTTGGCCAGTGTGGGTTGGTGAAAGCGGTTGGATGAGGGCGGGGGATACATGCGAGCTTAGAAGTACAGTACAACAAGTGGAGGACAAGAGTGGATTTTGCTGCGCTGCCCCTCTTGAGTTCCACCAAGCAAAACGGTTATTGTTGTTTTCACCGCTCGCGCGAGTGGTCCAGTCTCCCCAGCTGTTTAAACGTGGCCAGGCCTGTCCAGAGCGATGCTGATGCATCAAGCACAAGCTTCCAATTCAGGAACGATTTCACTGCGTTCTTAAATGTCTGTATATAACTAAAGAGCTTTTAACGATTTCCAAACGGTGTTTAAGCGTATTGATGTCAGAACTGGATAATGCTGACATTTTGTAGCTTGAAAGGCACCGAAGGGAATAATTTGGGAAGGAGTTGAGTTCATTAAGGGTTGCAGATTATTGGTATCTACAGCGAGCGTGTAAAGCAGTGGAGAAGGGGTTTCTTGGCATTGAGTGTCGAGGACTCGTGGAGCATTGGAATGAGGGGGGTATGCATGTTGAACTTCTTTGTCACTGTATGTAGCCAACCCTGCTAATCGGGGGTGCGTGTCTCCCCGTGGTGGTGATTGTGGTAATGATGGTGGTGGTCATGATGATGATGGTGGGTCGTGGTGGTGGTAATTTTGATGGTAATGCACACTCGCACGATCTATTGGCATGCGTCAAATCGTGTGACTGACCGTGAATGAATATACAAGCAACATCTCACTTCACCAGGTCGGAGCCAGCGCGCACTGTGGGTTGAGATGCTCGGGCTCCCTCTCCAACCGTTTCCAGCCATTAAAAGGCAATACTTCCGTGAAGCTCTTGAGTGCTGCCCCCCCCCCCCCCAGTGCTGCCCCCCTCCCCTAGTGCTGCAGTGTTTGCGTTTCCCTCGATATGACCAGAGCGGTGTTTGTCCTCTGTGTTGTTCCGTGTCGGCACCCTACATTGTGACCCATGTGTGTCGATTTCTTTCGTGCCCTCTGGTCCACTTGCCCTGCCTCCATTGGTCCTCGCGCCATGCGGAGCTTCGTATTTTTGTGCTGTGGTCTGCGTGTCCTCTTGTGTGCCTCTTGTCCGTCCCCCCCCCCCCCCGTGTAATACCGCGTACGCATCCCCCTTTCCCCCGCTTCCACTCTTCGCATGATGCCATTTATGCAGCCTCTCAAAGGAGATTTTCTTCAGCAAATCCGGATTCTTGGACGGAAAATATAATTGCACCATGGGTTGTGAACAAATGTTAATGTTCGGGTGGTTTGTTTTAAAGGTGCCCGTGTCAATGCCAGAAATCTGGGTTCAAACCCAGGCAGCTGCTCATGTTTAAAACAGATTGTCAAGTGCATTGAGTTAGTGTTTTATTATATTTATGTATTTTTATTTTACCAGGTAAGGCTCGCTGAGCTATAAAATTATTTTTCAGAAGCGATTGGCCACAAATGATAGCTCAACAAAGTGGATCGAATCCACGACCCACTGTATACTAGGCGAGGTAGTTAACATCTCACGACAGTACAATGTTTCTATCGTGTAAACTTGATTTTTCCTTAATTAGCCGAGCATATGACCCGAGAGCTAAGATGGGACTGCTCATCAGGATGTGTTGAGCCTCTCTGTGGGTCACAGTAGCGCCACCTGCTGAGTTGACTGCAAATGCCATTTCCTTGGAGTCCGTGCCATGGAGTTTCTGCGTTGTCACGATGCTGATGACTGCAGTAGCTCCAGAAGTGTTCGGTCTTCACAAGGCACCATAGCATGAGTATATGAGCGCGGTTGGCTCCGTACGGTACGAAATAAGTTCGGCATACATACATTAGACACGTGTTTGCTATCGGCCTGTGTCACAAGTCAAGTTGGGTGGGGTAAGCGGGCCATGGGCCAGAGTGTCGCACGGCCTCGGCGGGACGGCCCACCGCTTGGCCTGTCCTTCAGCAAGCGAGCTGTGGCCAGGAATGCGGCGTTGCAGCTGCACGTGGCAAATCCTCGGGATTAACGGCGAGTGAGGTGTCGTGTCCCACGCTTCCCTTTCACGCCGATTGATGCGTTAGCCCAGGTGGCGCAACGCAGCATTACTCTGCTTGAGTCGGCGGGGAGCGGCTGAGGTGAGCAGTGAAATGCACGAGCCATCAGCCGGTGTTAAATTCGCTAATGATGAGTGCACCGAATCCACCAATATACCATTGCGTGTCAGGAAGGTGGCTCGTCAAATAAAATGTTAGTCCTCTCTGAAATGCAGCTCCCGTCTCTCTTGCTATTTTGCTTCAGCTGCCCAAGATCCCCGATGCATCACGAGACTCCCATTTTTTCTGTAGGTTTGCAATAGTCTTGCCATTTCATTATAACCAAATGTTGGTGTATTTGTGCTCGAGCATGAAAATGTGTAAACCTTAGCAAAATGTGTATCTCCCTGTTACTGTTTTATATTTTTATTATTTTATTGTTTCCCTTCTACGTGACTTTACCGAAAGAACCAAGCAAATGTGTATCTCCCTGTTATGCAAGACTGAAGCAAGGGTGCAATAGTCCAGCAGCTCGATGTGATTTGGTATCGCGATGCACTGGCATCCCAAGGTTGCGGCAGTGGTAATGCCAGTTATGTATTGTAATTTTCAGGAAAGAGATAGACATTACCATTGGATAAAAATTATGAAAGTGTGACACCTACAGTAAAGGCTTTGGAAGCCAGACTGGAGTAAACTGTAATTCGGGTTTAGCTGGAGATAGGCGGTTTAAATACGGAACCCAAGAAAAAAATAAGACCTGCGAACAGCGTACATGTGCCTAACACTAGGCCGTGTGCACATAACGTGCAGGCCTAGAGTTAAACTGTGGGAAATGTGAAGTTCAAACCAAAAGAAAGAACACTATTCTAGATTGGCGGGAGGTTGTGCGTATGTTTAACTTTCGCACTGTACGTAGCCAACCGTGCGAATTGGAGGTGCAGTTAGTTTTTTATCATTGTGCGCAGGGCTACCATGGCAGCCAGTGAGGCAATGAGAAGCTAATTGCATCTGAATGAGTTTGTTGGCTGAGCCATTGTTTAAGTTGTTGCAGAAAGTGAGTCTAGTCGGGGGACTAAACGCTTTTGAGAGACACCATGCAGAATAATATTTATACTGCAGGAATCCGATGAGCTATAAAGCTTTTTTTCACAGATATCCAGTAGGCGCGGGTAAGAACGTTACAACAGCAAACAGTATAAAAACATGATAGTGCAAAGTACATGCAAGCTCCAAATATAGAGCAGGCATCAGTCGGGATTGAACCCACGACCTTCTGCATGTTGTGCGAGGTGACGTTTTGGAGAGGAGACGGTTGGGCAGTGTCTTAAGATGAAGAAACTCGTCTTTGCGATTTATTTTCCACGCCACCCTCCTCGGTGGTGCAATTGGAAACGTTCTTTTTATCGAAGCAGGCACAGACCAAAATCACGATTGTTTGGCCACCGCTGTGGGTGACCATGCTGCATTGCAAAAGGGGCTGTTAAGGAATGCTTTGGGAATTCCCCTTTTTTCCAGCGTAAGGAATCGTTTGGTGAATGCTCGGTCCCAGTGAGGGTGCTGCTGCCCCTTGTTATGCTTTTTTTTTGCCAAAACAACCTCGCCGAGTCTCAAGACCCTTTTTGTTTTTGTTTTTTTGGGGGGTGGGGGGCATTGTTGCTGCTGTTTGTAAACTCAATCGAGTAATTTGGAAGGTGTTTTTGTAGCTATGAGAGGGGAACCCAGTGCCCTTGTTGCCAAGAGGCACGGATGTCAACCCGCTGCGCCACGCTGCCGCGTGCTGTGTTGCTTCGCTGTTTGTGTTTGTGTGTGCGGTGCTTGGGTCTCATTGTGGCTTCTCTTTCCTGTCTGTCCTCTCCTTTGCCGTGTGACCCCCTGCCCCCCCACCCTCCCCACACCTGCCTGCTCTTCTCTCAAAGGGAGGATTCAGGCCCATCCAGGTAATGACCCTTTATTAATTAACACTTTGCTTACCCTCGGGAGTATATTTAATTTTCGTTGTTGACTATTGGGAGTGTCTCGAATGTTGTCTGGATTTTTGGCACCCGCCTGGGTCAGATGTAGCACTTGTCCAAATGTTGCTTTGCTTCTTGTGAGCTGCATTGAGGTGGTATTGCTGAAGTTTTATTTTTTACATGATCCCATTTTTTTAAAGGTTTTATTTTATTTTGGTTACATTCTCCCCCGCCCCCCCCATAACCACCAGCACCACCACCGTTCCTGTTTCGTCTTAATATTCTCATTATGTGGTGATCACTCATTCCCCTTTCAGTCAATCCATTAATCATCGTCATCCTTTACTTTCATCAATTTCGCTTTCACTGAATTTACACAGATTCGCCCCATTGCTTCCTCTCATCTATTTTATTCGCCTCATTTCCACCATTACATTCGCACACATTATATCATTCTTAATTTTCTGTGAAGTGCCTTGGTTAAGGCGTCGTTATAAATTTCGTTAAGATAAGATGCGTTTGTTAGATATTCCGTTATGATGCTTGTTTACCCAGAAAAGCCTCGCCAAGTTGACACTCTTGGCACAGGGTCCTAACTAAGTTGTCGCAGTGGGGCGATATTGCTACGTGTAGTCCCAATTGAGTAGTAACTTGCGGGTAATATTTCAGTATTGGGATGTTTTGGCCAATACCATTTTGTGTATGTGTGTTTGCGCGTTTTAGAGTGGATAGGTAGTGTAGCGGTTGGCGCGCTGCGCTACGAACCCGGCGACCCGAGTTCGATTCCCGCTCACGGCCAACACCAGTGACGATCATCTGAACCGGTCCTGGGCCTCCCCTAGGTCGACTTAACTTCAAATGAGTACCTGGTGCGATGTGTAAATATCGTAACTAGGGACACTAAGGCAGCCGTGCGTGGTGTTGGCCACCCACCCCTTCTTGGGCTGTGCCGGCCTTCAAAGGTGCTGCTCACTAACAGCACTTGTCCAAACAGTCTAAGGCTATACGGGGGATCTTTGTTTTTGCTATGGGAAGAAACCGGAGAACCGAGCGGCGAGGGGGATATACCTATGCAGAACAGGAAATATAAACTCGACAAAGAAAGGCACCCGAGGTGGTGAATCGATCCCAGGCCCGTCTTGCTGTGAGGCACGAGCGGTTGCTACTGTGCACCACTCTGACATCCATATGCTGAGTGAGCAAGACATTCTCAAGAAAGGGGAAGAAGAATACCCTGTTGTTACGAGCTGAAGTTTCTCGAGACTTGCAGATTATTGCATAGCCTTGATAAATTCCTTGGTAGTTCTGTTTCCTGTCCATTGATTAAAACTAGTCTGCATTTGCTTCCGTTTTTATCTACTCCATTAGGTTTATCATGTGATTGTGTATATTAGACACAGTACTTGATATTGACTTATGAGAAAATATTGGAAAATCTCAAACTGTAAATCTGTGACAGTGTAATTATTTTTTCCCCAAGATATATAAATTGGTTTTCTGAATGGGTAAAAGTCACGAATGTGATGAGGTTGATGATCTCGAATGCATCCTTCTCTGGGATTTGTCATGTATGGATGGGTGCACGTGCACGAGTGTGCAAATGTCCCAAACGCTGTGGCAGCAAATTTTAAACGTTGGTTTGCGAACTAGCACGGCTGCCTGTCGTGGGCTGGGAACCTTTCGGCAGCTCGAGGTTGTGCGTCGGCTACGAGTCGGCACTACGCGTGCCCCATTTGCCGTATGGGCGAGCCTCGTGCAAGCGGTCGCATCTCACGAGCGCTGGTGCGGCTATTTTTTTTGCGCGCGTTTGTCCCTGTCAATTTTGCGGTGCGGCGTCGCGACGGGCGACCGTTTCACGGCGCTCCGCTCTCTGGGGCGGCCGTCCATGCGGCACGCATGGAGTTTATTTTTTTATTTTTCGCCAAGTACTCATTCCGAAACACTCGTCTGTCGGCCCTGCCGCTCTGAAAAAGAGGTTTCCTCGTAGAACGTTTTGGCTATAAAGGAGTCTCATGCTGCTCGACGAGAGGGATCAGACTAAATTGCAGGTGCTTTGCGCGAGCGTGGCGCTGTCTCCGAGTGCTGACATGCTGACAGCAGCTTGGAGTTTTGGTGGCCTTTGTGTGGCACCTATGTGAAACACCACATGACTGAAATGGGGGGGGGGGGGGGCAGAGGTTTTTAGAATGATAGAACTAATTCCAGGGTGGTCAGAGTACAGAGCTTGAGCTGTGGCCAGAATTTTGATGCGAGCATTTAAATGTTGCTGATTGTGACTTAGGACTGTCGGCGTTCTTGTCAGAATGAGTATATTAATTTTCCTCATTTGACATTTATTTTTACTTCACTTGAATGTCGTGGTTGAAATGCACATGGCAGTTAGAGATTACTTCTATATAAAAAGGCCAAGGTATATGAACCGTAGTAATGTTTTAAAAATATATCTCCGTTATGTCTGCACATGTGTATAGATGATTGTTTAGCCGACTGATAGGTCGCTTTTGGCAGCATATGCTGGGTACCCCATTGGCCTGTGTGGCAGAGTAAAACAGACTCCCCTCATTGGAGGGGGAATGCCTCAACTGCCAGTGACGAGGACTATTTGGAGGTGAATGCACATGTTACGATAAGGTAATAACGTTCACGTGGTTGCGTATTCGGACGGGCACATTTGCCGCTCTGCGATTGGTGGAGCGAGACGATGGGAGTCGTAAGGATTAGACCGTGGGAAAGACTTCTATTTGGAACAACTTCCTGCGAAGCCACGTTGAAAGTTTTTGGACCCCACATCAGTTCTACAGTTGGGCAAAGCGTAGTCCGTGTGCCTGCTGTCAGACTACTGTGGACCAACCCCCCCCCCCCCCCCCCCCCGCCTTTCTTTGCGCCTCTCAACACCTTGGCCCAAATTGTCTGCAATTGCAGCAGGAACATTGCTGTCCCCCCCCATCCTGCATAGCGCACGGAAGAGGTTACACGTGGGCCATTTTGAGTGGAGAGTCTGTGCAGATCGAGTCAACAAAGCAACTGCTCTTCTACTCAAAAATCCAAGGAGCCACACACGAAGCTATATACCCTGCTTTCCTTGTAAGTGGGTGGATTCCAAAACGAACTCAAGCTTTGGAAATGCGCTTTGAGAGAGCTTGACGACAAAATGAATTTGGCGGTTCCCCCCCCCCCCCCACACACCCGTTCATTGTAGACCTTGCACGGGGCCGAAGATGCAGTGTCGCCAAGAGAGGGGGCGCCGTGTTAAGTCGAGGCGTGTCTGTGCACGCGTGTCCCGACCCCCCTCTCCCCGTGCTGTCCCTCCCCTCTCCCCATGCCGCCCCCCCCCCCCCCCACCACAGTTCATGCAGCCGAGGCCCGTGAGCCAAAACAGCGGGCCCCGAGTGGCCGGCAGCCAGCCCAACATGCGCAGCATGGCCCCGGCGCCCGCGCCCGGCATGTACCAGCCCGGCACGCAGCAGGCTGCACCCACCATGATCAACCCGCTGTCGTACAGCATGCAGTACTCGCAGGCCACCGGCACGGGGCCCCAGTACTACTTCACCACACAGAACCAGGTGCGTGCCGTCTCCGCAACGCACCCTCCTCCTGTTCTCCCATGGCATAGTCCCGCGCTTGGCTCACCCTCGGCGCCGGCACACGGGTGCCATTCCTCGTTGGAGCCTGGCGGGTAAGTGTGCGTGACGGAACGGTGGAGAGTTCAAACAGCCCAATTGGGGGGGGGACTGCAGATGGTGCAGATGCATCAAAAGTTGGGGAATTGGAAGATAGCCACACCATATCATTGTGTTTTATATATGTAAAAAAATTATCTTATGTGAGCGTGCATGTAAATATTTAATGTATACAGTGGCTTTTGTGTTACAATCCCAGTGGGCCAGGTTCCATTACATTGACTGTTCCCTCCAGACCCATGTAACCCCTTTGTGCAAAAAGAATATCGCTCTTCGAGTCGCCTGTGCTGAACATCCTGGCCGAGGCCATGAAGAAAGCACCATCTTTAAGCCTGTGTCGGGCCTGCTCCCGGCGCCGGTATACGCCTCGGTTCCAGAGCAACGCCTTGGCCTTACCAGGGACCTGTGACCACGCTTGGGCAACACTCTTTTAAAGCCAAGCGACAGTCTCGCCAAGTTATTTAAGCCTACCGCCTCTTCTGCCCCCCGGGGTGGGGGGAACTTTTACCTTTCAACAGAGGGCCGATTTAGAACCCTCGGGTTACCCTCTGGCGGGGGCCATGCGTTGACACAAAACACCCCGGCGTTATCCATTAACAATGCGGAGATAACGACGGCTTCGCCCCCTGACTAATCGCACGAGTGCGCTTGCCTGCGCCTATTGTCTTTATCTTATCTAGTTTAAAAAGTGTCTTTACTAAGGCGCTTTACAGCAATTATACAATTTACGTGGATTAATAACGATTTGAAATTTAGACTTTGTTTATTCTTGACTTAAAGCTTTCGTGACTGCAGGAATTCATATTCTTTGGGTCTTTCGGTAAAGTCACGTAGATAGGTTCAAAGAAAATAACAAAATACGACGTTTCGATCGCAACACAAGTGGGCGTCATCAGGAAAAAGGGGGTTAGCCTCTAAAGGCGAACTGTTTATAAACGTTTAAAATGGGAGTAGCCCAAGTGTCAGCAGCATGGGTGGGGTAGCTAATGTTAATGTCAGGGATGTTGCTGCTAGAGGTGATGGTAGTAGTGGGCAGTGATGGTCCTGGCAGTGGGCTTCCCCCAATTAAAGGGCTGCCAGGTCTAAAATGGAGACATTACAGCCAGTTATGACTCTGCAAACTAAGCTGTGTCAGTAGTTACATTGGGGAAACTAAGCGACATGTCTCGGACCGTGTTTGTAAACATAAGGCAAATCTGAAACACGGTAGGACCAATACGTCGGCCGTGGCTGATCATTGTTTTAATGCGGTTGGCTCACAAAATTGATTTCTCTAAGACGAAGGTACTTTGCAAACCCACTGGCTATCAACAAAGATTCATTCATAAAGCCATCCATATGTACAGACATAGACAATTTCAACCGAGAAGATGGGTACAAACTTAGCAATCACTGGAAGGACGTTATCAACCAGTTTAAGTCATAACTGGCTGTAATGTTTCCACTTGAGACCAGGCAGCCCTTTAATTGGGGGAAGCCCACCACCAGCACCATCACTACCCACTACTTCCATCACCTCTAGCAGCAACATCCCTGACGTTAACATTAGCTACCCTGCCCTAATATTAATGGGCTATGCCCATTTTAAACCTTTATAAACAGTTTGCCTTCAGAGGCTAACCCCCTTTCTCCTGATGACGACCGCTTGTGTTGCAATCGAAACGTCGTGGTTTTTTGTTATTTTCTTTGAACCTATCTACGTGACTTTACCGAAAGACCCACAATACTTTGTTTATTGTAAGCGGTGGTGTAGTTTTGATTACGGTAGAGCAAGAGGGATTGATGGGGAGTGGTTGGGATAGGCCCTGGTGGTCGTTGCTCCGGGGGGGGGGGGGGGGGGGGTGTTCCGGAGTGGGGGGTGGGTCGTGACAGGGTTACCGGAGGCGGGGGGGGGTGAATGGGTTACCGGAGGCGGAGGGGGTGAATGGGTTACCGGAGGCGGAGGGGGTGAATGGGTTACCGGAGGTGGGGGGGGGGGTGACAGGGTTACCGGAGGCAGAGGGGTGGGGTGACGGAGGTACCGGAGGGGGGGGGGGTGGAGGTGACAGGGTTTCTGGGAGAAGCTCGATAATTATATAGACAAATTATGATTTTAAAATAAAGTAATACATCAAATGTAACACCACACATGGAGACCCACAGTGCTTGCAGGTTGCCTGTCCTCAGTGGCTGCAATTAGCACCAAAATTAGCATCCCCACCCACCCCTCCCCCACCCACTCATGACAGTGCCACCACGAGGCCCCTCCCCCACATGGCGAATGACACGCATGCAGGCAGCACAGCTGGTAAACAAATATCTGCGGGCCACGGTGCCCCCCCCCCACACCATGGAACGTTATCGGTCGCTTGTTTACACGAACATTTGGCTTGTTTTGTTAACAAATTGGGCGAGATTGCAATTGGTCATGATACAGGTGACCCCCGCACGTTCGACCTAATTGCTTCCTGGACAACGGTCGGAAGTCGAGCCGTCGTAAGTCGACCCCTCATCTCCCATAGGTGCAATGTTATACATTGGGGTTCTGTTCCTGGAAAGCCATTACATACCATAAAAACACAAAAAATTACCACGAAAATGAATGAAAATAACCCTAACAAACATATTGTAGTTGAAAATAACTTTTTCAAACATTTAAGTAAAAACAAACACATTTGAAAATGTTTCCACTTGAGACCTGGCAGTAAAATTTCACCATTTTAAAGTCGACTTTGGCTGTCATCCAATAGCAATGTCTGTTCATAAACAGGTCACCATCAACAATATAAAACCACACAGAGACACCATGGAATTGATCAGATAAAGTTCTGCTGCGTATAGAATTTTAAAATTTTCATCAACGTCTCTTTAAAATGTTTTTCCATTCCCACCCCACCCCCCCTCTATATATGGTTACCATTTTAATCTATATTCGGGAGGAAGAGTTGTTTTTTTAAATAGCTGCCGATCGATTCCCTTTTTTTATCCTCTTAAAAATATATTTTATCGATTGACCTGTGAAAAAAGAGCGGGCCACTTTTTTCCAGCCTCCCCTCCCCCGTTAAGCAGGTGAGACGCTTCCCACAAGAACCCTTCTATGTATAGCCGTGCCTAACATTTCCCCCGTGCCCACCAGACGATCTTGGGTGAGGCCTGGAAAGGACGCGGCAAATGCGTAAGGTACTGTGGTGCACGTTAATAATAAGGCTGCTTAACACGGAGGAGGCTTTCATGATCAATATTCTTCATAACAAAGGTTTTTTTGGGGTTATATGGCTTAAATATAAATATGACGTGAAACCCTTCACCCGACAGCCAGTTAGAAAGGTTTGTCACGTGCACAAAACGTGCCAATTAGTTACTAGTTCAGCACACCAGTGTTGGAGAGTAAGCCCACAACATTTACTGTTCAAATACCGTGAAGTTTTGCTGGTGATCCTGGTAGAAGCTGGTTGTAATCAGTTTAGAGAATTTGACTGCTATACATTTCCACGTGATAAGCCACTTTGTTGAGCTATCATGTGGCCAGGTGGCTTCTGAAAAAGAGTTTATATAGCACAGTGAACCTTACCTGGCAACATGAAAAATAGTGACGCATGGCCTACTGTTTCTGAATACCGCTATACGGGATCTTTAACGTCCGCTGTGAAGCGGGCGGCGTGGATCTTTGATAATGTCTCTGCAGGACTAGCCAGGGAACTCTGCATTTCTCGAATAACACAAATCAGACCAAGTATTAATACCACCTTGGGTACTTGTATACAGTTGTCCCTCACTATAACGCGGTTCACCTTTCGCGGCCTCGCTGTTTAACGGATTTTTTTTAGTGTAATTTTGCATGCTTTTTTCCTGCGTACAGTATGAACGCGAACGCGCATTGTGTTCGGCGTCCTGATTGGCTAAGGGAGAACCGCACATGTGTTCTGCGTCCTGATTAGCTAAGGGAGTACAGAATGCGTTCGGCTAGCCAGATTTACAAAAATGTTTGGGCTTGAAAACAGGTTTTGATCTTTGGTTGAATTTACTAATATTGTCCTTATTTTTTTAAATCTGCGAAAGTTTGAACTTTGAGAGTGTTTAAATACGAGAGAAATGTGAGAAAATGTTAATGCCTGTCTGAGAAAAGTGTATAAAAGTGTGTGGTTAGGGGTTTTACGGCCTTCAAACATGTATAATAATTGTAAAAAAAACTAGTACCTTGCACTAAAGACGCATTACCTAAATTATCAACAGAAGGTGTATATCGGATTAATTGTTTATGTGGCAGCTGCTACATTGGACAGACGGGACTTAACATCAGCGTAAGACTAAAAGAACATCAGAGAATTATTAAATTATCTCAAACACAACTGTCGGCAGTGGTAGAACATGCTTGTCAACAAGGACACTCAATTGATTTTGACAATGTTGCAGTGGTGTGTAAAACTAATTATTACTGGTAAAGACTAATTAGAGAATCCATTGAAATTGAGAGGAACAAGAATAACTTTAATCGCTCTGACAGCTACAGGCTTAGTGCGGCCTGGAAGCGTATTATTAAATAATACACATTACATTTTGATTTAAAGAATTACTAATCTACAACTCATTACTAATCATAACCAATGACTGATTACTAATCGATTATATAATTACAATACCCCCCCCCTCCGCCTCTAAATCACTGCACCTGATATGAGTTAAGTGAAGACGTCACCCTGCTGCTCTATATAAAACCGGGAGCAAGCGAGGGCTTTACCATTCTGGCGAATTGCCCGATGATGCTGGATGTATTTACCAGCGAAACGTCGTACTCAAACTGTAAATGTGGATTAACTCTTCAACACACCGGTGGGCTAAAGTAGTGAATTGTCTTTTGTCAACGTGACACTTTTTTTGCTGATTGGCCGTGTCGGGTGGTGGAGGGTTACGACACATTTATAAATAAACACGATCTAACCCAAAAACCTTTATTACGTAAAAAATATAGCTGATTACTTAGCGGATTTCGTCTATTGCGGGTTATTTTTAGAACGTATCCCCCGCGATAAACCAGGGACCACTGTAATAATATTACGATTTGCATTTATATGGCGCTGAAATGCCCTAGCAACTGAAAAGCGCCTCGCGTCGCATCGCGTCTCACACACTCGGAGGGCGCGTACCCCCTGGTGTAAACTCCTCGTGTGGCACAACGCAACTGAAAACCAGCGTGCGAGTGGGGAGTGAGTCTGGCAGTGAGGGGCGATGATTTTGCTTTGCCATCTCAAGTCGAGGAGCGTCACTGAACCGCGTTACTCCCTAATGTAGAGGTGGGCGGTGTGTATTAAAAAAATAAACCTCCAGGTTAATTAGGCCGTAGGAATTTAAACTCGTAAACAAGGGGCAACATCATCATTGGCTTAGTGTAAAGCAAGCTGGCCGCTTCTGGTAAACCTATGAATAGGAGCGGTTGCCGTGCTCTCAGCTGACGAAGTTTGCCGCGTTGGGTTGACGTTGCCTGGTGTCGCGTCGGCGTGGCTCGGGAGGGGACGGGGCGTTGGGTTTCGCAGTTGAGCCGTGCGGCACCGAGGAGCCCCCGTCGACTTCTGTGGCGTGGCCACCGAAAGCAACGTCTGGGTGTCTTCTACTCGGCTGCGGTGTCAGCTGGTCGCGTAACGTTTTAATCGCTCCATCCCAACTCGTTTGGACTTCTTTGCCTCCTCCTGTGTTGACCGACCCTGCTTTTTACTCACGGATGGTGGATGTTAACGGCGCTCGTGTTTCTGAGCGTGGAGTTACCTCGATTGAGTTACTAAAAAGAACGAGGTCCCGTCGACGATGCTGGAGACTTGACAGTTGTGTGGGACTCTTCATTCGGAACGTGCTTGTTGACCTCAGTGTCCCATCAGCCCCCACCCCCCCCCCCCAAAGTTAAACGAGAACCACTGCTCTCTCCAAATCACCCGGGCACCTCCAATTTGTTAAATATATTGTTCCCATGTGAAAGCCAGCCGTCCATCTATGCAAATAGGACGCGCACATCTCAGGGACGCCTCGTGTATTCATCCCTCATGGGCTGCACCTTATATCCAACTTTATATTTCAATGGAGAGTGGAGCACATCCTGTGGATGGGGGTATGTCCGTCCCCCGCACGTCCGATTAGAACAGGTGGCTACGTATGCTGTGAAAGGCAGTCTACATACATTCCTGATCTGCAACAGATACTTGTCACACATGCTCGCCACTTGCCTGCCCCACTGACAAAGAAAGTGTCTGCCCACAGAGATTGGCCTGCCGCTGGCACTGGTATACCCAGTGGCGTTGCACGGACTCGGTAGCACACTTTTTCCAGCAGACGGCACTCAAGTGATTGTGCGGTTAGCATGCAGCGACACTTTATCTGACCTGAGGTCAAAGGTCATAGATGCCTCGGTGAAATACCTCGGTGCCCTTACATTCTTAAGGTAAGAATGAGGCCACGCTGTACGATGGGACTATTGCAGCTAGATTCTGTGAAAGTTGGACGGACGATGACAGGTTAACGAAGTTGCGCGTGTCTGCGCGATCAATATGTGGGGGAGTGGAAGCATAGCGGTTAGTGTGCCGTGCTATGAACCTGGTGACCCGAGTTCGATTCCTGCTCACGGCCACCAACACCATTGACGATTATTGGAACCGGTTCTGGGCCTCCCCTAGGTCGACTCGGCCATTTTAAACGTGACACTTCATGTAAGTGACCATTTATTGCTCAGTGGTTGTGTTTTTTTGCTATTTTATTAAATTGTGCAGAGTGTTGAGCACATTTTTGTGAATGAACTTAATTAACTAGGAGAAAAAAACACCTAAGTTCTTAATTGCAAACTCAAGGTGACGGTAGAATAGTTGAATGTTAAGTTTTGTTAAGGCACAGCATATGGAAGGGATCGTGCAAAACGGACATCTTGTGATTTCATTGCTGCACGCCCCACACAGACCGTACAGAATAATCCCGATGAATGAATAACCAGTTGGGGAAATGCATGAGAATTACCTCGCTGGGCAACACTCATTCACTAATCCGTGGGCTCTGCTGGTGTGTGTGGACCTTTGCTCGATGTGTTGCTGTCGGTGGTTTCGCGACACGTCTCGCTCCATGCGCTCCCGCGGCCGCCACGGTGGTACACTACAATGCGGTGCGACAATACTACAATGTTATCTCCGTACACTGCAAGGTGACCCAAAATAAACATTGTTTGGGCAATATAATAACAGTAATTAACTCGATCTTAATATTAATTATAAGTAAGTGTAGATTATGGCGCAATGCAACGACATGAACCATGTTTTGGGTGTGTAGCATTCGGTCTCGTCCTGGTAGAGTGGTCGAGTTGTATTCACTGGCCAACTAGATACCACAGCAGAGAACAAAACCTCTGATCGAGCAGAGGTTGGTGAGCGATTGCAAAAGATAGGGTAGTTCTGTTTGCAGCACGGATGTGCGGATTGCAGGGGGAGGAATTTGTAAAAGCATAGATGGGGAGTAAGACGCAGAGCAGTGGCCACCATCAGAGATGTAATTGAATATCAAGGGGGAGTGTAAGGTAACAGTTGCCTGAGAATGGGAGATCCAGACACCCGAGCTGTGCCGTGAGAATCTTTGCCCCCCCTGCGGCACATTGCGTCCCATGCGGAGAAAGCCACAGCTCTTTCGGGCACTCCTCCATCAGGGTCCCAGGCAGCTCTCCCGGCCGCAGAGTGCGGGACACCACGGGCACGCGCCACTTCACCCATTCCGATGACGTACGTGTCTGCGTCATCAGTCATGGGGACGGAATGGGAATAAATCTTAAAATAAATAAATTATTCAGCACTGAGGCTCTCACAAGGCCACAAGGGAGGGGGGGTTGGGGGGTGTGTGCCACAGTTTGACGTCAGCAATTGTAGAGTGCGGTCGTGCCGCTACAGTTCTCTGCAGTAAGTACAATGTCTTCAAAAGCAACGGCGCTATTACGCCTCTGAATAAAATGAACGCCGAGCCGCATGCACGTTCTGAGATTCAGTGGTGAACGGGACCCCACCCTGCAACTGGCAGACGTCATCGGAACGGTGACAGTGTGGAGGGGTATACGGCGCACTCTGCCTAGGTCGGCTGCAGTGTCCGTCGCTCGCTGTCGGCCACGTGTCATCGTCGCCGTGGCACGTCATCGCGCATTTCCCTTAATGGCGACCTTGCCCTCCACCTTTTCGCTCTGTCCTGCGTGCAGTTCCGCCCGCCGTACGTGAACCAGACGCCGCAGTACCCGGTGCAGCCGGCGGGCACCGCGTCGGCGCTCTTCTCTGGTCCGGGGCACGGCACGGAGTACCCGTACGGTGAGAGCGACCGCACGCAGCCTCGGGGGGGGGCTTCCACCGTCCAACCCACGGCGTTGCACAAACGCTGAGGGAGGGGTGGGGGTTGGTACACCACGTATGCATAATGAAACATGCGTAGCAAACTCATGGTAATGTATATCCATTCATCATTTTACTGCTGGATGACGGCCACTCTACCTGTGCAGGTCATGATGGATAGCCTTTAAAGTGCAATTGGGATGTGCCAGTGATAACACTTGTGACCTGCAGCAAGAAATACCATCGGGGTTCGATTCCTGACTCGGGGCGCCTTTCTGCGTGGAGTTTGTTCAGCCCCTGTTCTACACGGTCTTCCTCCCGTACCTAAAACACATACAATATCTTTGTTTTTGGCTAAACATCCCACTGTCATTGTTGGACCCACCTTGACGATAGTTGTTTGGACTCGATGTGGCTTTCCTGGGGAAATACGCAACGATGGTTACTTCTCCATGCTGGTCGGTGTGGGTTGATATCACTCGCTACTTGCATTTGTCTTGGCCGGGAAACGAACCCAGGACCTCGGGTTTGTGGGACAGTGCTAACCCCACGATGTTACCACTCCACCTCCGAGCATGCATATACACACGCCTGTATTAAAAGCAACAACAAAAAACTTCCACCCATTTCAGAAAGGCTTTGAGCTTCTGTGTCAATCTCCTCATTGAGCATTTACACGCGAGAGGAAGCCTGCGATCTCGCGCATGAGAATAAAATATTGAGAACGTGCAGGTAAGTCTGCAGCCTACTTTACTATACCTCCACCCGACCCGACCGCCCCCATTAAAGATGGGCGTTACACACATTAACCACCGCACATGGGACTACCCAGTTGCCAGTGTAACTTGGCATTGATTTGCCACCGTTTTGTATTCACGCAGCCTTTTAAGTTGCTTCGACTCCATTGTTAAGGGCGGTAAATGCAGCTGTATGAAGCTGGCAAGACCAGAAGAGGCGGGGAAGGGAGTTTCTTCAAAGCTGAGCAGTGTAAGAAATATTAGATTAAGACACCTGCGCCGCTTCGTGCGTAGCAGAGGGGTCCACTGTACGTGAAGATTGCAAACTGGAAATCACAGGACGTGCATTTTATGAGGAGCGCCCAGTTCCTCAACTTTGAGTGCTTGTCATCGTTGCACGTTAGCTGTGGGGATACGTACAGTGCAGCAAGGTCCATTATTATACTGTACTATGCTCCCACATCTGCACCCTGGGGCATTCACCAGCCCGGCAATGATGGGCGTGTACTCACGGCAAAACAATCCCCATGACCCGCGCACAGCGTGGGGGGAGGGAGGCCCCCCTCATCCAGCAGTGGAGTGAAGGGCCGTACAGTATGTGTGTGTGTGTACTGCATGGAACCATCACTGCTGTTGTATCTGCATTTGGTGAAGATGCAAATTTATGTGGATTTTGCTCAAAGGTGCTTCGTCTGCTCTTTGATGAAACTTACTGCGTCGTGGGCTTGCTACGTGCTCCAGCGGCAAGTTTTTTTTCACCACAAGTGGCTTAAGAAATAACAACTAGCTTTACTACCCGACTTCGCCCGAGACTTGGATTCTTGTCTTGGATTAATACACGGCCTACACGGAGGGTGGGGGGGGGGAGATGCGTGACGCTGCCGCATGCGGGTGACATCACAGATGTGACGTCACCACTCACTTGCCGTGCGAAAAATATCCATTATTGTGCCCCCCCCCAAAATACAAAAGTCTATTTTTATACTTTTTGCATTGTGTACATGCCAAATTTCAAGTTAGTTGCATGTTGGGAAGTATGCTAAACATTTCGAATAGACACACGTATTCACACATTTCCCTTATATATAGATGTTCCCTAACGAGCTTTTCCATCCTGTCTTGCTGTCCGCCTAGGCCCAAGAGAGATCTGCGTATCTATTTTTTGCCGAACCTAAAAACAAACCTTCAGTGGCTATTTTAAAACGCCTCCCGGCCATACAATGACGTGTGCGACGAGACGCTCTTTTACACGTAGGAAACAAAACATTTTTGCGTCATTCACGCGTCGGAAGCACAACTTTTTTTGTGAAAGTTATATTTCCAAGCATTTTATCCATAAACGAAGGGCATGGAAACTAATGATCCCTGAAAGTAACACTGCAACTGAAAGGTTGAGAACCTCTGTTTTAGAACAATTGGACCTCCTGGTGATTCGATTGATTGCGTTGATAGGGCATGGCGATTCGATTCTTGCATCAAATTGCGTTTTTTCACATGATAGTGAATGATTATTTTTGGCGATGTTATATCGATGACTCGGTGGCACGGAAGCGATGTTAACTACCTCGCCTGATATACAGGAGGCCGTGGGTTTGATCTCGATCCTGATGCCTGTATATTTGGAGTTTGCATGTTCTCCCCGTGGACGTGTAGATTTTCTCCGGGTCCTCCGGTTTTTCCCTCCACATTTAGAATCAACATCACGCCGTTAGAGTATTTTGGCTGCTATACATTTCCACATGATAAGCCACTAAGTTGAGCTATCATTTGTGGCCTCGTCGCTTCTGAAAAAGAGTTACATAGCTTAAAACCAATGATTGTTTAGGCTACTATTAAACATTGCACATTGCATTAACCTCTCAAATCGCTTACAATAAAAATAAGGGTCATGCTGTCGCTGCACAGCGCGGCCCCTTAGCATTTCCGCCATCTGCATGCAGTCTGGGTTCACCGCGAGGTGGGTGCAGCCTTCTCGCAGTGTGCATCGTGCGTATCCGATGCCGTCCTTGGACCGCCACCTTCTATTTGATCCTCGTCTTGTCTGTAATGCGGGTTTTGTGTCGCATTTTGTGCTCTGCGTCATTGCATCTTCTGTACAGTCTCGTTCCATCGCCTCGTACAGAGTTTGTACCGTCTCTTAAAGAGTGTGCCTCATTGTTTTGTCCTTGTGTGTCCTGTGTGTTTTTGCCTGTCTTGTTAGGACCCCGTCACAATAAAAAAAAATTATATAGGATTAAAGCCGGCACCATTATTGGTGGTACATTCCTTGCCCTGTTGGGGCTACGTGCTGTGTGAGTGTCTCGTGCGCTGTTTGGATGTGGCTGGTGAAGCGTGACTCTGGTTCTTCTCCTCCACATCAGGTGACTTGTATGTGTTCACGTGAGTCCTGTCAAGCACGAGGTCAGCTTGTGTTGTGCAGTGTTTATTGCCGAGACGGCCTATGTTTGGACAGCCAACAAAACAAACAGACGTCTGTTTATTTGCGTCTTTTTTTCTCTACACCGACTTTGGGCGAATGTTTAGTTTATAATTAGATGGGCGTCTTTAAACTGTACATGTGATATTAAATTTCACTTATCCGTTTTAATTTGTACTGATTGACAAAAGCCTGCGGTGCATGTTTTTGTTGCCATTTGTACGTCGGCGGGGGGGGGTCAAAAGGCTTTGGTGGGATGTGGTGGCGTCGGTGGCTGTCGGCAAGATGACATCTTGATCGTGGGGGAGATTGATAGTGTCGATGTGAGCCACGTGGTGTTACTCAGGGTAGTGCAAGATAGGGAATTGAGAGGCGCGCAGTCTATCGTCGCGTTTGCGTGGAAACTTTGCATTTCCTCGTTTGGTTTCGTGAAGCGGCGAAGCTAAAATGTGCTCTACTTGGGGTTTGTAGGAACAATGGACAGGAAGGCACGGTGCTGGGTGTGCCTGCTGTGTGCCTGCTGTGTGCCTGCTGTGTGCCTGCTGTGTGCCTGCTGTGTGCCTGCTGTGTGCTTGCTGTGTGCCTGCTGTGTGCCTGCTGTGTGCCTGCTGTGTCCCCGGAGTGTGCCTGCTGTGTCCCCGGAGTGGGCCTGGTGTGTGCCTGCTGTGTGTCTGGTGTGTGCCTGCTGTGTGTCTGGTGTGTGCCTGCTGTGTGCCTGCTGTGGGCCTGGTGTGTGCCTGCTGTGTCCCCGGAGTGTGCCTGCTGTGTGCCTGCTGTGTGCCTGCTGTGGGCCTGGTGTGGGCCCGGAGTGGGCCTGGGCTACCGAAACATCAAATGAGCCACGAGAGAAAGCCAACAAGATGCTGCTTCCCCTCCCCATCGAGGACCCTTCCTTTTAATCTTAACCCAGTGAGCGGATGAGGAAGAACCTTTCCATGCCGGTCGCCCACGAGCTCTGTTCGTGTGGCGGCGGCGGCGGCGGCATTCGTGTGGCAGCAGCATTCGCACTGTCTGTTGCTGTGTCATTGGTAAAACAGAAAGGGGAAAAAAATATTTGTGTCTGTCTTGTCTCTCTTAAATTACACACTTAACTTCTAATTTAGCAATCTTTGGAAGAACGTAATCAACCAGGCCATGCGTTAATTGTGTGTTGACCGACTGTGTTGCATTGCATTACATTTCCAAATTTTATTAAGTTTGTTATTGAGTGTTTTCTCTCTGTGTCTCTCTGCTTGTGTGTCGGTCTTTGTGTCTCTGTGTCTATGTCTTGTCTCTCTCTCAAAATTCCACACTTAACTTCTAATTTAGCAATCTTTGGAAGAACGTAATCAACCAGGCTATGCGTTAATTGTGTTGACCGACTGTTGCGTTGCATTACATTTCCAAATTTTACTAAGTTTGTGTTGCAATCGAAACGTCATATGCTATTAATAAAAAAATAATTATACGTCACTTTACCGAAAGAACCAAAGATTAATTCCTGCAGTCGCGAAAGCTCCAAATCAAGTTTGGAGAGGGGACAGTAGTAGCAGAGCGAAAACAACAGCAGTTGCACGATTGCAGTGAAAAGTCTGGCCCGCACGCTGTATAGCCACGACTTCGAAAAGTTGCCTGAGAAAATACTACCAAGGAAACAGCCCAGAGTGAGCACGTGCTCCGTATTTTCTGGTCGAAGCCTGTAAATGTCGGTTTTTGAAACGGATATGCCAGAGCTGTTTTTACTCATAATGTAATAAGTGGGATTTTTTTTTTTAAATCGGGCACCGCCACGGACAAACTTTGGTTTGGGTCCTTATTTCCCAAACAGTTGCCCGCCGTGCGTGCCGTGGGTGGGCGGCGGTGGTGGTGCACGACTCTATTTGGGTCCCAGCTGTAGGTCCGCGGGAGCAGTGAGAAAGGGGGGGGGCGGCTTGTCAGGGGCCAGGTAAGGGAAACTCGTGTGACCCGCGCCCGCCACCACCGTTTGTCGCCCCAACACGCGGCTTCCCACCGTACGCCGCTAACCGCGAGAGAGCGCCCAGTGCCAGAGGTCCGCGCTACTGTACACGGGGGCGTCCTAACACTTGGCTTGCGCAACTCTATTGGCTGGGGGTGGGGCGAGGCAGCACCGAGCTGGGCCGGGGGCCTCTGCTGGATATGCGAGGCGTGCGCGGGCATGTGTTACACATTAACCAGAATTTTGGCATGGGGAGCGCAAATCAGCTGACGAGGCAGCGTGGCCGCCCCCAGTGTCGACACGCCGCCGTGGCGAAATTCACCGAAAGGATCCGCGGCAACAGCAGCCGCTCGAGTTACAGCCCCCCCCCCTCCCTTATCCTCCTCGGCCCTCATTTTACTCTCCCGTTGGCGCCGCCGCCACCACGTGACGCTCGCCCTCCCCCCTCCGCTGCGGACGCCCGCAATCTGCTGTGCCCGCGGACTGCTTACGGCGTTAGAAAGTGCGCGGCGCGTCAGGATTGCGCGTCGGTTGCCTTTGCTGCGCTGCCTGCGTTGGGCCTCGCCGCTCCGCGCCCTGCCTGGGTGTCCGGCTTGCTGTGCGGGTCCGCGATGAAGCCGGCATGTAGGTGGGTCGGTCCGCCGTCCGTGAGTAATGATGGACTGGGAGCGGTGACATTGTTTACGTAGGCGCTTGCTCTCCCAGCCTTGTGTGTGGTTTTTATAGTCTGTTCTCTGGAATGATTGTGGCAGTTGAGTTCAGCTTGTATTGTAGCTTTGCTTGCCTGAGCATTCGTCGGAACAGAGATGTGTGTGTGTTCGTTGAACTTTCGCATCGTACGTAGCCAACCGCCGTGCTAAGCGGGAGGTGCAGGACAATGATGTGTGGCATCGCTGATAATGCTGCTTTTTATGTCTTGTTGACATGCGACCCTGGAAGTGTAATCGTGGTTTTGTGGGTGGGGCTGGGAAGACTGAATTAACACTGTGTAGCTGTTAGTTTGTTAGTTCACAGCTCTTTGTCATTCCACTGTTGGATGACGGCTTCCCCCCCCACCCCTTTCGTCAGTTGCGGGCAGTTGTTGGACCGGTTCGGATTTCACTCGTGAAATTAATAAACCATGCTTGCTCGGTGGTAATTTTAGTAAACGCCTTGAAAACAAACTCAGTCCTGTGCACGCCCCTCCGATTGCACACCACTGGTAGCTTATGGGTCAGGGTAATACATTGTAGTCGACGTTGCGGGCTCTTGTATTTGTCCTCGGTTTTTGTAGCCTCCAGAAATGTGAAAGGGATTTACATTACTGAAAGTTGTGCACACTTCTCTGACTTCCTGAAAGAAACGCGATTGGGAATCCCCCCCCCCCCCATGCAGTAGGGAGCAAGAAAAGTTGCCCGACTGAACTTTCATCGTTGAGCAAGATGATGGGGCTCTGTGGGACAAAACTCAATGGATTGCGCCAACCAGACTATGTAGAAGTCCTGGCGCACTAACTGGAGAAATGGAGCCGTAAATCGGGCATGAGGTGGAACGCAGCACGCGGTTGTGAATGGTGGAGATGCCTTCATCGAGCGGTGGATTGAATTGGATAATTCTGTTGGAATAGGTAGATTTAGATGGATATTGTTTATTTCGGCAGGGAGTTCCCAATAAGCCTTGAGGTTCTTATTTCATGGGTGTCCTGCCTATGAGCGAGTACTCCATCCTTGTTGGTCAAAACTAAAACTAAACTCTTTTTTATTTTACCAGGTAAGACCCACTTAAGCTGTGTAGATCATTTTCAGTAGCGACGTGGGCTACGTGATAGCTCAACGAAGTGGCTTCAGGGTCAAACCTACGAACTCCAGCATACCAGGCGACGGAGTTAACATCTCACCACCTCGGTGCCCATGCATTAAGCTAAACAAATGCAAACATGGCATCAAATGCAATTGTGAGAGGCTTTAGGAACCCGGGTGCAGCGTGCAGGAGAGTTGTTATATTTTCATAACAAGTGTGAATTTTCATTTTAACCAAAAATTACGTCTAAATTACTACCACCGAAGCGAAAGCGTCAATTGTGGCGAACTGCGCTTCGGCTCATCGTTCGCATCCACTCAACACAGGGCAGTTGTGGCTCAAAGTGGCTCGGGATTGTTTAGAAGGTGGCCACATGAATGTAAACAGCCACTCATAGAGTTATTCCTAGTCATCCCCTATGGGACATAAGGCCACAGATTACTTCTCTCCACTTCTTCCCATCAGCCTCTCTGGACTTCACCGCCGACTTGCCGATGAAGTCTGCATTCCAGAAGACGAATATCCCCCTGCACACCGTGGCATGTAACACCAAATATATATGCCCCCAGTTGCCAATACCCAGTTTGTGTCGGTTATAATATTTAGAAGCATTTATAAACGTGAACATCGGTGGAGTTGCTTTTGTTAATCTTAGGAACTGTTTATCTTGGGTCAGCGTTTTCCTGGCGGTTTGATACCCCACCCAGTGCTCTGTAGTGTTGAGACTGCGAGGCTGGTATTCCACACTGCTTCACATCGATGAGCTGACCCGAGCCAAAAGAGTTTGCACACCCGCACACTGCTTGGCGATGAAGTGTGCAACATGCGTGTATCGCATGCAGTCCGCCACGTGGCAAAGAGGGGCGGCGGGTAGGGGGGGAGTGAGTGACCTTCGGAGCCTTCGTCTTGTAGCCTTCGCCGCATCAAAGCGTTGGGCCGCTTCAAAGCGCGCGCCCACTCGGCCTTCGCTGCTGGATTCCTGCTGCTGCATTCTGGCCTTGTTATTGCTGCAGTTGAAAAAAAAAATGCTACTTGGCGGTCAGCATGGATGTGGACAAAACCAGTGCAGTGGTGGTGGCGTCTGGCTAGATCGATCTTTCGTAATGGTCTGGTTTCGTAATGGCGACGGGGCTGGCAAACCAGGCCGTTTAGCAACTGTGTTATTGCGCGTTGGCCCCTCTGTTGAATGAACTGGAAGTCGGTACAGTATTGCCTCGTTATTCATGAATTTGCCGTTCGCGATTTTGGCTGTCCGCAAATCGCATCTGGAACTTTACACGACCACTGCATTGAGCGAAAGTGATGAGAGAAAGTAATGATGAGAGAGAAAGTGATGAGATAAAAAGAACTTCTCTAAACTGTAGAAGCGTCTGCAGACGTTGCGAGTACGATATTCGTAGACCAATATTATCTGCGAAATTTTCTATTCACGAACATCTCCGGAACGTATCCCTTGTGAATAACGAGACAATACTGTATAACTGTACTGGCTGGTTTGGTTCTGTGCTGGCACGTGCCGGAATGCTCGGTACAGTACATTGACATGCGATATTTTACCACGCGAAATACGCAACTAAGAACTCGCTTTTGACGTTGAACAGTTCAACATCTAGGCCCAAATTTAATGGTTTTGGTATTTTTTGTATAGTAAGGTAATGTTGGTTGCTTCTGACTCGGGATTTATTTGCCTGTATGCGTGGAAGTGTTGGCCATGCACGCGCAGGGCAAAACTAGTCGGCAAAGTCTGGCTGCGTATCCTCAATAAAAACACCGATGGCATCGAGGCTTGAAGATGATATATTGTGCAAAGTTGTAATGTGTCGAATATGCTTACATTTGAACGTGTGAATTGTGCACCGTACTTGGGTGTTTTAGAATCGCGCAAACGTGTATATATCTAACCAGCCGAGGGCCCAGCGTCCATGTTGCAATGGGAGACCTGAGGGAAAAGCCATTGCAAAACGCCACGGCACGAGCCAGAGTTGATCTTGCAAACTCCATGGGGAGGCGGCTTGCCTCATGATTTAGAGTCAATGAAGCCGTCATGTGACACATGGATGGGGCCAGTCATGGGCTCACCAGATTTAGACGAACTGGCAACCCGAGGAAAATTTTACTTTTGTGTTGGCCACTGCCCACTACAAACAACATTTCAGGGTTTATTAGAGCACGTGTAAGGCCGATAAAAGTCTTCCTCCTGCCTGGCGAGTGATCTTTGAGTTGGCGGCCAGCGACATTGATTAATCCGGAGTTGAAATGGCTTCTTCCATCGAGTTGAAGCAGGTCTTGCTGGCTGCCTCCACTGGGTGTGGCTATTCGAGTTAATGGAAGGGCATATGTGGGCATCTGATAGCTGCCACAATTAACCGCCGGTTTTAAAGCAGACAAGTAATTTTTTAAACACGAACAAAGCTGCGTTGGACTGTTGACGAGGTCTGTCTAAAGTTGAGTTGAGGACATTCAAAAACGGTTATGGAACAATGCTTCCGACGCATCTGAAACAAGAAGCATGCTGCTGTTGTATGTCTCCATAAAACGAATACACCCTTGCATAAATGGGGTGGCGCTGTTCTTGGTGTGTGCCTGTATTCCCATGAAGTTGTCCTCTATGGTGGTTCTCCCATTGTGTGGATTTCTCTTCCCCCACTGTGCTCTGGGGGGTGGGGGGGGGCTCTGACTGCCCAGTGCCCCTTGTGGAATGCTTGGAATTTTGTTGCGTTTGTGTGCACATTGTGCACGTGGAAGTCATCGACCGCTCTCGCTCGCTTTGGGGCAGATGTGAGACATTGTGGCAATGCGGCCCGTAGTGGGTGAGGGGGGTGGCTCGAGAGAGTAATGTAGGAGGGGGTAGGAAACATGCGTGTTGACTTCTTTGACCTGTTTCTTTACCATAACAATGGCTAATCGGGTGCTTTGTTCACGGCCTTACTTTTATCCGTTATTCAAGCCCCCTCCCCCCCCCCCACGTAAAACCTTAGTGGTGGTGGCTCAGTGGCTTGCAGTCAGGTTTTGAGTCCAAATCCTGGTTGGGGGTGGTGACCCATCCCCTCAATCCTCCAGAGGCGGTTATTAAAGTGAGAACCACCTTATGGTTTAAGTAGGGTGGTGCCTGTGGACAGTCTTTCTCCCCATCATAGGAATGTGAAATGTTCACCACTGGCTCGGGGATGTAAACAGGAGATGAGAGCACTGTTTCTACCCAGTTGAGCAGGGGAATCTCTGACTTTTGTTTTAATTGTGAAATGTAGGAATTGTGTACGCAAGTGTGTGGTTACCCGCAGTTTACCGTGTTATTGTCCACGGGTTGTTGCTCACTTGAGGTCGGACGTGTTGCTTCATCCTGCGGTTGTGGAACTTAAACCCCCCCCCCCCCCCCAGTGCACTGTGACTCGGTGCCTGTGCACATTTAATCTGTAGAGAGTCACGCTTGTGTTTACCGGGGTCGTTTTAACCACTCGCTTCATGTCCGTACAGTACTTTTGAGTCGCGAAGCAGCCATTAATCAGAGTTTCTGTTGGCTGATTGGCATTCATAGCTCAATGCGCTGACCAGCGTGGTGTGTATCACATGCTGTGGCATGTGTCTCGCTGTAATATGCCTTGGAATATTACACTTGAGACACGGGAACAGGAACGCATGGATTATGGAACGTTTGCAATTTAGAAACAGTGGGCTTGAGCAAGGTCACCTTAAAACCAGTCACAAGTTCAAATAATGTAAATCGCCACTGCCCATGATTCATCCGCTGCTGGATGAAGGCAATGCAATGATCCAATTGGCTATCAATGGTGAGTGGAAGTTTGAAAAGGAATCTTGCCTGAGGTTTTAGTTTTTGATAACTGATGTGTTAATTATTATAGCCGCCTTTAAAGACGAGAGTAGAATATCAGAATTTCAGAAGCTTCAGCTTGTAAATAATTGATCACCTTTGTACGACAAGGATACGAAAAAATAGCATACTTTCGTGTACCATACCTGTTGAAAAAGTATCTTGGCGTAAGATCATACCGTACTAAACCAAAGAATCCCATACTGTAATTTCTTACCGTACTGTACTGCCGCCCTTGCTGTCCAGTTCTGTGAAAGACCGCTGTCTTATCGTGTAGTTCCTCTTCTTGAGAGTATCTCTTCGGCGCACTCGCTGACCGTTCTCCTCCCGCCCGTGCGTGTGTTTCTGGCTGTGCAGGCAACACGTTCTACTCCGGAGCGGCCGCGCAGGCCGTGCCGCCCTATAGTCTGCAGCAGCCGCCCTTTGTGCCCATCTCCCACGCACAGCAGCAACAGCAGCAACAGCAGCAGCAGCAACAGCAGCAGCAACAACAGCAGCAGCAAAATGCCATGGCGTCGCAGATGAAGCGGGAGAGAAAGCAGGTACAGACCTCACGCATTCGGATGCCTGGGGCACGGTCGTGTAGGTCTCTGGTTGGGAGTCCGGTGCCATGTCCACGTAGGGCCCTTTCACTACTTGACATTCTGGCCAAGTGCGCCAGCGCAGGAGCGAGCTGCCCTGCAATCGCAAGGTTGCGATTTCAAATCTTGGTTTTTGGGGGGTTGACACCAGCCCATCATCCCTTTGGGGCCTATAAAATATCCATTATTTTGTGGGGAGGTCAACAGTCGTTTTTCGAATGATGAAAGAGACTCTCCGCCTCCATAGGAAATTGAAACTTACACAATCGTTGCCTTTTAGGCAAGCTAATGGGTCCTGGAGTGGAAAGGTAAGTCCTCTGTACGGGACTCCCAGAGTCATATAACACCTGGTATACAGGAGGTCATGAGTATCATCCTGACCCTGACGCTTGTATATTTGGAGTTTGCATGTTCTCCCTGTGGTCGTGTGACTTTTCCTCCGTGTCCTCCGGTTTTTCCCCTCCACATTTGGAAACATGCCCTAGGAGTATTTGGCTGCTATACATTTCCACGGGATAAGTCACTTCGTTGACCTATCAATTGTGGCCAGGTCGCTTCTGACAACGCTACATAGCTCAGTGGGGCCTTAACTGGTAAAATAAAAATAGTTAATAGTTTTACATGGATGACTCTACTGTACTGATGAGGCCTAACGAGGGTGAAACTGGTCTCCATTTGTTTAATTGCTGCTTGTTGGGACAGCCACATGTTTGCAACTCTTTGAGTTGGGGGAGCCTCAGACGATTTGCCCCCCCCCCCCCCACCACTTCAAGTTATTTTGAGCTGTGGTGGTCTGGGTAAGTATTGAGAGCTTTGGCAAATGCATTGCAAATCTTTGCGTGTTCAATATATTTTTGACCATCTAATTTTGACAATTGACATCGTGTGGTTGGGCAATTGCCCAATGGGTGTAGACAATCCGAAGTGGTTTTGCAGCCTCGCTGTCCGCAGGGATTGCGAGACATTTGTGGTGCTCTCACTTAAGGGGAGGGGAGGTCACTCAACGTGAGGCCATTCTTGCCGCTTGTCCAGATTCCAAGCATGTGCAATTGTGGAGGAATTGGTAGGTTGAAAAACGAAAAAGACCAAAATATATTTACCATAACGAAATGAATGCAAACTTGGAGTCGGACAACGTTACGTCTCCACTCGGCTCTTGGACCCCACGCGAGTGAACAGTGGGGGCACTCGGCTTCGTCAACCCAGCAAGTGCTTTCAACTGCCGAAATAGCTCGTGCTGCCTTGGACGCTCCCAAGTGTTGGGAACAGCCATACAATTCGTATTAAACTGTAATTTGCCGGGCCAGCTTCAGGCTCGCTAACGGTGCTTGGTCTGGACGGAGGCATGTTCCCGCTGATCATCGTCCTGGGTTCCGCAATTCCGCTGTGGGGTGAGGCTGCGTTTGCCTGTGCGCTCGCAACTCAAAGCGCCGTCATGCTCACGACATCAAAAGTGGTGGGTCCCCTGCCTGCGTCGTGCCAGGATTAAATTGGCAATTGGCCCCCGGGTGATGGCCTTGTTACCTGTAATGTTTGTCACGCCAAACAACCGATGTACTCAACGTGTAAATGTAGGCCTCGCGTCACGGTAATTAGAACGGCCTTAACGCTTTGGACGGCGGTTTGTGAGGTCGGAAAACATTCTGCGTCTTTTTGCGATTGCCATTTACTGTGCGAGTGTTTGCGTGAATGCTTGCTATGCCCTCGGGAAAGTATGGTGTTTTTACGCCACGCATGCGATTGTTTTGTGTTCAATGAAGAAAGGTGGGGCTGCTCTCTCTAAATCACTTGCATTTTATCATCAGAAACGTGTTGATTCGTGTGATCTTAATTACGACATAGCCCAAAGTAATCTTATGTTACTGTGCGACAGATGGTCACGTTGTGTTACGATGGGGTAGTAGTGCCAGTTATAAAACATGGGAGTGCCAGGCGCCCATTGGCACGGGGGCGCGTGTAGATGGTACGAGTACGGTTGTAATGATGTGCACGCGCACATTTACGCGTGGAGCGTGGCAATGTTCGCATGCCCATTAACTTTTCGGGAATTCGGATTAAACGAGGTGCTTGGTTAGGAATGCCATGCCGGAAGAGGAATGTCTCAGGCAGGATTTACAGTGCGATGAGCGGGCCCGCGTGCTGTCGCGGTTGAAACGCAGCATTGAGTTGCGACAGTTGGGGGGGGAGGGCGAGAGTTGCATTCCTTGGGGCGCTATTTTCTGGGTGGGTTGCAGGGAACGCAGAGGGAGGTCGGGGAGTTGCTCTGATTGATGCGTGGGGGGGGGGTGTTGGTTCTCGTGTGGTGTGGCTTTGTTAGAAAGACTGGTTGTAAACCAGCCCCATCCAGTGACTGTACCAGTCATGCAGGATGTAATGCATGCGGTACCACGCAATTTGCGTTAATTCTGTGGGGACGCACCCGCAGAGTGGGTTGTGGGGGGGGGGCAGCCCTTTTTTTTCTTTGCCGGGGCATTTTGTGTGCGAGCGCCCGTTGATGAAGCTTCACCTCTGCAGTTGTGTGAACGCAGCTGTGAGCCAGCAGCTGATGTAGTTGCATTTTCCAATAGATTCGAATCAGAGATCCAACACAAGGGGGCAAAGATATAACGGAAGAAATCATGTCCGGGGGCGGAACCACACGTAACTCTACCCCTCCGTCTCGGTCCAGCTCGACACCTACACCGCCACAGGTACCCCCACACAGATCACAGCATGCACACACACCACCGACACCATCACAGGTACTGCCTCATGCACACGGGAAAAAAAAACCGGCATACAAAACAATGGTGCACACCACATTTCACCGTGTACCCCACACATTGCAGCACAACACAAATGTCCACGCTCCCATATCTCTCACTGCCCTGGCACATTACCACTACCCTGCATTATTCAGCCTTGATTCATATCTCCAGCTACACTTAGTGCCTTGAAATGTAATTTGGCACGTTAGAGAAAAGGGAAAGGCTTGGTTCTCATTTACTGCCCCGTGCTGTTGCAGGTTCACCAAGGAATTCTTATAATGTTTTTAAACGTGTGCCACGGTTTAGTGCCCAATGTGCCGCGTCCCCGGCTAGCTTCGCTTCGCCCCCCCTGCTTTTTAGGTCGGGTGTTGAGAGTTAAATTATCTTAGGCATTAGTGAAAGATGCGTTCGTGACGTGTTCCACGTTTTAACACCTGACGAATAAAGGCGAATATATTACTGTCATGCATTTGGCGGAATCACTAAATGTTGTTGGCGCAATTATTTTATCACCTGTTGCCTCTTTTTTTTTAACCGATGCGTTCTTAAACCGGCGATTGCTGAATTTGGCACGTGGCAGTCACGGCGTGTTGCCTGCTGGGGTGGGCGAGTAACTGTTTCTCCGCGTCCATGCCGACGGTCACCGCATCGCGCGCTTCCGGATGCGCTTTCTGCGGCCGCCTGGAATGCTCTTCCTTAGAAAGCCAGTGGAGCTATGCACTTTTAAATTGTCCAGATTGAAAACTAATTTCTTTCGAACGGCTTTTTATGTTTAGTTTGTTGTCCTTCCCCCGCACGTCTGATTAGCATGTTGTGTCTACGTACGGTGTTAAAGAAGTTCAACATACCTACATCCAATATACATACATACTTCATCTTTACATCCTACGCGTGCCCCAGCAGCCGCAGTCGCTGGCCTTGAGATGGGCGCAGGGCTCTGCTGTCAGAATCCCACAGGCAGGAGGAGGGTGAGGAAGAGGAGGAGGATGATGTGTCTTTATGTGGACGTTCCGTCGTGCTTATCGATGCTTTTGAGAAAAACAACCTCGTCGTTGTTGATGTATGCGCTTATTGAATTTGGCTCTGTGAGCCGTGAATGCGCCTGGCTGTGTACCGAGTAGTGCTGCCCTGTGTGTGCTGCTCTTTGTAGCGATCTGGTAGCTCTATACTAGCAGCTCACGTCATGTTCTTTGCTTCAAAATCTTCGTAGTTAATGTTGTCCCGTCTTGTTCTCTCTTGCATCTCATTCGCACAACACATCTCCCTTACGATTAATTTCGATTCATGACATTTCGTTATGTTGAATTCTACCGCCTCTTCTTCCTCTCTATTGTTTCCATCGTTCGTTTTTTTTCTCCCCATTGACGACCTATAATTTGTAACAAAACTCTTAACGAATCTGACAACGCATCATTGGCTGTTTTTTCCTTTCTATGATTTCCCTGTTACGTTTTTGTTGCCGTTTCCTCTCTCCTCCCCTCTCCTATCTCTCTTCTCTTTATCTACTCTCTCCCCTCTCTCTCCTCTCTCTCCCCCCCGACTTGCTTTGGTTCCGTTGCCGTCGTGGCTTTTTGCGTGCCCGTGTTTGGCGGTGCTTTTTGTTGCTTGCCGGCGGTTTGGTTGGAGGCAGTTTGTTTACGCTCACCCCGCTCCTCCTCACCTCTTTTACCTCAAGCCACAGCCCCTGCTGCTGGCGCCGTCGCAGAGCAACGGGGAGAGCGCCCTGCCGCACCCCATGGGGCCGCCGGCCCGCCCAGGTACGTCTGCGTTGCGACACAAACGCCCGTCTCGTCACGCTGAACGTCGGCCACGGTTTACCCTAACAAGTTAACCCTAACAAGTTAACCCTAACAAGTTAACCCTAACAAGTTAACCCTAACAAGTTAACCCGTTCTGTGTACAATGAGGGCGGGGGAGGGGTTTAATTAGTGGTGTCGGCGTCCGTAGGATGCGATTGCAGAAGGGAGTCCGAATATAGCAATGACAGGACGGACTCGCCCAACACCTCTATTTAGCATCACGTGCCACATCATTTAGTGCCATGTTTCCAGTTTGAGGTCCGTGCATTCTTACTCACTAAAACAATCTTCGTATTTTTTTTAACATGTTATTTGGAGGCACAATATTTTACTTTGCTTGGATATGCCAACTTATATTTGGGCAAACATGTGGAAAATAATAATCCCCTCCAGCATTCAGCCTCGTTTTTCTCTTGGTAAATGCAGTCTTTAAGTGGTCAAGAGTCAGTAATTGGCATTAATTAATTATCAGTTAATGGTCTCCACCACTAACCATTAATGGTGGAGACCGTTCCCTGGTGGTCATAGTGAGTGAAGTGTCGAGACGGCTTACAGTGACGTGTTGAGCTTAACGTGCTTTTACTTTGGGTGCTTTTGAAAAAAATGCCATTTATTTGATCTGGAATAATTCAGATTTACTTGGCTGCTGTAAAAGTTCTCACGATAAACCACTTAATTGGGCTATCATTTGTGGCCAGGCCGCTTCTGAAAAAGGGCTATGCAGCTTGGTGGGCTTTACTTGGTAAAATAAAAAATAGTTTAAAGTTTAGTTTACCAGATAAGGACAATTTCTAACATGGATATGGTTTGGTGTTCTGTTGGATATATGTTACCGCTGCTGGTGGTCTACACAATCTATCGCGTAATCATTTATTTTTACATTTGCATATCTGTTTTGTGTATGAATGAGATTGAATTGGCATTGCGAAAGACAATATAGCACAGGACATGAATGACTGGTAAAGGTGGCTGGAGATTCGCGCATCGCTCACAAATGTGAACCCACGCTGGTAATAAACATGGCGGCCTCACGTAGACTCGCGTCGTGCCACGTTGCATTGCTCGCCAGTGACACCTACATCAGGTCATCTCGGTGGACTCGTGCCATTGCTTGCCGGTAGTGAGCTATGCTGAGCCTCCCATGCATCACAAGTTAGAATTCATAATAGATGTTTTTTTTGTGTTAGATCGCGTAAATATATAAATGTGTCGTTAAACCCGCCACCACCCGACACAACCAACTAGTAAGGTTTGTCACGTAAACAGAACGTGCCAATTCGTCACGAGTACAGCACACCGGTGTGTTGGAGACCCAAGCCACAAAATTTACAATCCGAGTTAGAATTGTGAAAATGAATGACTGCTGTTAAATACTTGGCACAATGGTCATTAATTGTAGTTGCTCACCATTCGTAATTGGGTAGCAATGGTTGCATAAATTGAAGTAATTTACATTCTTATGCTGTCCCACACCCAGGGGCCTGTGGCTTTGGCCGCCACAGAGGTTTTGCTCATTCCATGCGTTCTCATCAAGGGCACGCTGAGTTGCTTTATGCGCGATGGCTGATCCCAGTTTTTGTGGCCGTCGGTGTCGCCGTCCGTCGGACGCCATTGGTATTGCGGCTTGAGAAAGCGACGGCGCCTTGGCCACGTTACCTTGCAGACGACCGTAGTCCGAGGAGAGAAATGTTCCCTGGAGCACAGGTAGCTCATGTCGCCATCAAAGCAGTATCTCTCTGCCAGTGCAAGAGCTAAATTTGAATTTTGTTTGCATCAGCATCAGAATATTTATACTCTAGGAATCCGATGAGCTATGAAGCGATTTTTTTCACAGATGTCCAGCAGAGGCGGATAAGAACGTTACAACAACAAACAATACAAAAACAACACGTGATAGGAGTGCAAAGTACAAGAGGGGTAAACAAATCACCCAAATTCATACAATTACAGCACTGAACCATCCCCATCCTACCAGGCACAGCCCACTGAGGTATTAACTTATTTTTCCGAAGTTTCCTAGCCACAAATGATGCCTCAACAAAGTGGCCCATCATTTGGACATTGATAGCACCAAAATAATCTCAATGCATGTTTCAAAATATGGAGGGAAAATCCAGAGAAGCCGGAGAAAAAATCCACGCAACCACGGGGCGAACATGCAAACTCCAAATAAACAGGCGTCAGGGTTGGGTTCAAACCCCCGGCCTCCGGGTGGTATACCAGGCGTGGTTTAGTGATAACTCGGAAACTATCCATTCCGATAGTTATACGAGTTGTCTTAGAGTATTGTTTAACTATGTGATTACAAAATCAGCAATGGCCACTCTCGTTACATGAGAGTGTCTGCTTTGAAAAACGATCATTAAATGCCATGGGAAATAAAGATGAATCTGTCAATGATGGGGGGGGGGGGATAAATCTGTATTATGACAAGGTTTTATACATCATGGCAATGGTTGCTGCTCATAGATTTCAGTCTGGCAGTTTAGTTGGCATAAAGTTAATGCAAAATAAAAAAATGCTTGATATTCTGATTGATCAATTGTGCCTTCGGCCTTAATCTTTTTGTGACCAGGGCAATTGAAGCAGGACTAATGTTTCGAACAGAAATGCTCTGGTGTGCCTGCGATAGCTGTGAGCCCATCGTGCGTGTAGAATCAAGTCGGAGGCCAAGTCACAAAAGAGAATCTTGATCACAAAGCTCACGGAGTCCATTGCAGAAAAGTTTCTGAACAACCTGCAAAAACCCACAGCTCCGTTAGACACGATGCCAGCAGAACATTTTCTGCTGAAAACATCAATTTGGCTTAATGGGATAAAGTATATATTCAGTTACTTTTTGGGTTAAATTATAGCTACATACTAATTATGAATCATTAATGGCCCTCGGAGCCTACGTTTAAGATTAAAGTGTATTGTTCCTCATACGGCGGTTGCCGCATGTTGGCAACTGCCCGGCATACGACCAGCACCCAGACAGCTCGGCATTTTAATAATGTACCGGCGATGTTGGTTGGGGGGGATTCTACGCCTCCCCCCCCCCCCCATCTACCCCATTGTACATGTGACCCTGCCACCTACATTTTTATTTAGTGTTTAAGTTTTCTGGGCTAGGGCAAGGAGTTTTGCTTTCACGCTCCTATAAACTTGCTACAGAATTAAATTGTAAAGTAAGTGCTGTGAAAGGCACGTCCGACCATTACAAACAAGCATGCGGCGCATTACTTGGCTTGCTCTGCCCTCTTGAGTTTCGTAATGACAGAAGCCGTGTTGCTGCATTTTTAGCTGCGTTGTCTGCACACACTGAAGACTAACTTCGTGTAATCTTCCCTATGGCTGCATCCTTACCCCACACTTTCTCCCGAGCTCACACGTGGCTTTTCGAAAGGCTGATCGGAAGCCACTGCCCCCCCCCCCCCCCCACGTCTTATTGCTGAGCTTGCGGGGTTTAGAGTAGGCTCCAGCCTGGGCCTATGTGCTGGTGGCCATAACCAGAGCTGTACAAAACACAAAATCACCTGACGTGAAGCCAATTTGATATGTCTCACTGCTGAGTCCGTGATAACCGGGAAGCCTGCACGCATGCTCAAGAGGATGCTGCTTTTCTGCTCACGGCAGCGTTTTCCAGTCCGCGAGGAGTCTGCGATGACTAACTCGCGAGCACCGGTGACGCTGTGAACGCCGAGATTTTTTAGCACAGGAATTTGGACTGTTTGAAAATATGGAAAACGATCATCCAAAACGCGTGATAATCTGGGTTAATTATATCGTGCATGCCAATACAATGTCAACTTGTTGCTCACGGTTCGCCTGATTATCGGGTGTAAAGGTGTGCACGGCTTGTTAACCGTGATGGCAGTAACGCTTGCATTGGAAGTCTTCCAGCTTCACCTGGATTCGCCTGCCTTGTCTGGTTCGTATGCTTCCTGATAGGCTGTGGTCTGGTTACGTGAAAAAGATCAAATCTGCAGTCGTGTGGCTGTAAAGATGAGGGTGTCTGTGGGACCTTTTGCCAGTATCAATAATGTTGGGAGAAAAAAGTTTTACCCTTTCTGGCAATAAAACATGTTAAGATGTTCAAACACTAACGAGAGATACCTTTAGCAAGGCATTAAGTCTGCATTAACCACACATGCTTTTGAAAAGTATGCAAGCAAACATGCTCTGATATTATATGCATTTAAGACTTATTGGCCTACACCAGAGACAGCCTTCTTTATGGCCTTGTCTCACCAGTGTTAGATCAGAGAATGCCAAAAGGCGAACACTACAGGGTGTAATGCTATTCTACTTGTGCGGATGTCAAGGAGAGGGTTTAATACTATTCCAGTGGGGAGCTGGTGCACTTTGGACGTGGCGAAGTTCGATTCCCGCTCATGGCCAACACCAGTGACGATTATCTCAACCGGTCCTGTACCTCCCGAGTTGAACTCAACTTCGATTGAGTACCTGGTGCCATGTGTAAACATCGCCACTGGGGAGACAAAGGTGGTCGTACGTGGTGCTGGTCACCCACCACCTTCTTCGTGTACTGCGGTGGCCTTCATAGGTGCTCGCTCACAGCAGTTGCCTTAAGTCTGCTAAATGGTATACGGGGGGGATCTTTGTGCTTTGTTTTGTATTATTTTCCATCGGGTTAAATCTCGCTGCCGGTTACGACTGCCAGCACGCAAACAAAAAAAAACTTGAAATTTTCCCCAATTACTTTTGCTAAAATATCAGCCCCGACAACTAAGTTTCACATGACCTGCCACTTAATGAACGTGTTGACTGCAGTGTGTGTGGGAAAGTACGCTGCCCGTAAACATGGACGAAAGAGGGCGTTTCAGTTTTACGCCTCCTGTGAAGCTGTTCTCTCTAACGTGGTGGGACCCGCTGTTTGGCAAGAGACCCAAAGGATTAAATTTGCCTTGTGCCATAACGCTGGTCGTATGGTTGGAATGAAGTTAAGAAGGTTATCTATACTCTTTGGTTTTATTCGGTAAAGTCACGTAGATAAAATAAAACAAAATAAAAGAAAGTAATTAAATCACGACGTTTCGGAGGCAACGCAAGCTTCCTTCTTCAGGTGGAATAGTCCTCGCAGAATATCTGTGTCAGGAGCACAGTTCAGAGACGACCGGGATTATATACAGGTTAAGGGAGGGGGGAGGAGTCAGTAAGGGGGCGTGGGTGGGTGGGAGGGCTGGGTTAAGCAGCCCTTTGATAGACTGCTGGGGCAACAACTACTTCGCACTGTACGAGAGTGGGTAAAACCCACCTTTTGTTATGCTGCGTGGGGGGTTGGGGGGAGGGAGAGACATGTTGCATGTGTACATCTCCATTTTTTTAAAGTGGCGGCAAACGGCTGTTTAATTATAAGGTAGTTAAAGTTTGATATACAACTACTAAGAAAAGGAAATGGCTGTACCAAAAAATTGAAAGGCATCTAACGTTTGACTTGATTTAAAACATCTTTCCAGTGATTGCTCAATTTGAAACCATCCTCTCGGTTGAAGTTGTGTCTGTGTTTGTAAATCTGGATGGCCTCGTGGACAAATCTCTGATAATAACCGGTAGGTTTGCAGAGAACCTTGGTTTCGGAGAAAACAATATCATGACCATCCACAGCGTTGTAACAATGATCAGCCATGGCAGAAAAATTAGTTCTGCCGTGTTTCAAATCTAATTTGTGCTCGCAAATTCGGTCAGAGATATGTCGCTTCGTCTCCCCGATATAGCAGTCCCCCGCAGGTACAACTCAATTTGTAAACACCGGGGTACTGTAAGTCAGAAATAACATCGTGATTCATACTCTTTGAATAAAACCAAAGAGTATGAATCCTTGCAGTCACGAAAGCTTCAAATCTAGAATACAGTTATCTTTTTTTTCTTAAACAACGCGTTGTTGTTTCTACTTTGTAACACTGCCTGTGTGTATATATCTACGTAACAATGCGTGTGTGTGTATGTATGTATGTCATCGCTTGTTTGTGCAACAGAGGGAAAGCCGCGGCTGTCTGCGGCTGTGACAACGATCAAACCCCCTCCTCCGGACCCGACTCCTCCGCCAGCTCCCACCGGCTCTGACCCACACGCACCCGATGTCCAGCAAGACACCAAGCCGCAGCCTCAGCAGCCGCAGCCTCAGCAGCCTCAGCAGCCTCAGCAGCCGCAGCAGCCTCAGCAGCCGCAGCAGCCTCAGCAGCCGCAGCAGCAGCCTCAGCAGCCGCAGCAGCAGCAGCAGCAGCAGCCGCAGCTGCATGTGCAGCAGCCGCCGCAGCAGCAGCCGCCGCAGCAGCAGCAGCCGCCGCAGCAGCAGCCACAGCAGCAGCAGCCGCCGCCGCAACAGCAGTTGCAGCAGCTTCAACAGCTGCCGCAACAGCAGCCACCACAACAGCAGCTGCAGCAGCAACTTGCACTGCAACAACAGCAACTGCAACAGCAGCAACTGCAACAGCAGCAACTGCAACAGCAGCATCAGCAACTGCAACAGCAGCAGTTGCAGCTGCAACAGCAGCAGTTGCAAAATCCGCCGCCCGCACTGGTGACGGCTCAGCCAGAGGCTGTGGCGGTCACACCGGAGTCGGACCCAGAGCCCGAGGCCGAGCCATCTCTGCCCCTGGAGCAGACAGCCAACAGCACGGTGCCCCTTGCCCCCGCCGCCCACGTGGAAGTGGCGCCGCCCGTCCCTGCCACGTTGGCAGCACCGCCCGCGCCCGCCGCATTGGCGGTGGTGGCGGCAGTGGAGGTGGCGACGGTGGAGCCCACGGTCCCGGCCCTGCCGGCCGTGGAGGAAATCGTGGTGGAGGCGCCGCCTCCGGCCGTCGAGGAGAAGGAGCCCGCGGCGCCCCCCGCCCCCCCCGCTGTTGCGGCGCCCGTCGTCATCGCCACCGCCCCCGAGTCAGCCGCGCCAGCCGTCGCCCCTGCCATTACTGCCGCCCCCCTGAACGAGAAGGACACGGACATCTCCGCGCCCACAGAGGTGGCGCCTGAAGCGAAAGACAAGCCTGCTGCTCAGGCAAAGACCATTGCGCAGGCTCAGCCGGTCGCACCCACGAAAGCCGCGGCCGTTGCTGCGCCGCAGCCACTGCCTGTAGAACAGCCTCAGCCTGCCTCGCAGGCCCAACCGACGCCACAGGCCCAGCTTTCCGTCGCTATTGCCGGCCCCGCTGTTAAGGCCGTTTCCCCAGCCACCGTTGCTGCCGCCCCCTCTCCCGCGGCGGCGGTTGTGGCGCCGCCCCCGCCCGAGGTTGCGGAGCAGGAGCAACAGCAGCAGCAGCAGGAGCCGCAACAGCAGCCGCTGCCACCGCCCGTGGTCACGGACTTGAAGAAGCCCGAGGCTCTGGCCCCCAAGGAGGCCACCACTCCCACGGTGACCGAGGCAGCGGAGGTGGAGGCGCCTGTCGTGGAGCCGAAGGCTGTGGAGCCGAAGGCCCCCGAGGAGGTGGAGGAAGAGGAAGTGGAGGACATCCCCACGGCGCAGCCGGCCTCCCCACCCGGTCCAACGACAACTGCCACTGATGGTATCCAGGGTGTGGGCTCAGTCTCGGAGGGTACGCGGTCGTTGTATGTGTGTACTTGCGCAGCCATTGGCAATTAAATTTGACTCTCGCATAGTTTAAGCCTTAAATTGAGTAACCTGGTGCATGTGCTTTTTAGCATTGGGGAGTCTCGTGGTTGTTTTATAACCCTTTGTTAAAACTACAAAGATGTGTCACAATTGACCAGAACAGCTGAATAATATTGTGCATCTTGGCGGCAAAGTTCAAAGATATTTTTGCTTAGTTAAAATTTTAATATCATGCTGCAGTGTGCATCCATAGAACGGCATGCAGCCAAGGTGCGCAGTTCTTCACTTTCAGTGTTGGGACTGTTGAGATCTCACCAATCCAGTGTAGGTTCACCTTTCACGTGGTTTCATGCGACCGCTAATGTTTCCACTTCACGCAAGGTAAAGTCAATGTCTGACGGTAAAGAAATGCAGATAAATGGGGGTATAGGAGGACCCAGCTTCCTGAATGTTGTATCCGTGAATGCTGGGTTTGTCAAAGGTTATGTTCCGTTAAGTGTGGAATCGACGGCAAGAAGCCGTGCTCAAGGTGCAGTCATCACAAGCCCCCCCCTGTTCATCCTCTTTGAGTCGGGCCCTCTGCCCACTGTCAGATCCTTTTGGTCAAACTCAACTCAATCCTTACCCATCTTGAGCTTTTTTCTTCATTTCCTGGTAGGCCCCCGCCACATTTGAAATCTCGCCTTCAAGCTATCAAGCAAACGGTAGTTTGTCTTTTAATGTCTCTTGGCCTCTTTCTTAACATCCCTGTCCCTTCCAATAACTTCCCTCAACACTCCCTCACCTCTGAAAATCTGCCCAGTCCACGTCTCGCCACAAATACACGTGTTAATTTACAGCCGTAATTCTTGCTTAACGCTCCCCTGACCTGTTACACCGAGTTGAAAAGCCGTTCCACTGGGAGGGCCGCCAGCATCGGTGCACATTTGTCACGGGCTGCAGTCTTTGTGCACTTCTCCCAGGTCCATGAAGACAATCGCTTCTCCCTCCCCCTTCACTGACCGCTCACAACTTTGTCACGTGCTCTGTGCCCTCCGTCCACCACAGCCGGTGCCCAGAAGAAGGTGAAGAAGGACTGGCACAAGAAGGAGCTGGACGGAGACCTGATGAGCGCGTTCAAGGAGGTATAATGGGGAAGTTGGGCTCGTGTGGCGGCTGGGCTGCTGGCGGGAGGCGAGGGCTGTGACACGAAGTGCAATCCATAGTAGACAAGACGCCCGGTGCTCTCTTAATGGTGCCCTTCTCGACGCGGCAAACAAATTTAACCTTATACTCTTTGGTTCTTTCGGTTAAAGTCACGTAGGTATAAAATAAATCGCGACGTTTCGATCGCAACACAAGCGGTCGTCCTCAGGTGGAAAAAATATAATCCAACAGTGGAACTGCTGAACCAGCGAGAGAGCTGTTACAACAGGAGGTTATATATGTGGCGATGGGCAAGCAAGCGGGGTCTGAGCTGGAAAGGAATTGCATCCACGGACGCAAGCACGTCAGTTGTGTTAATGGGGGAGATTAGGGAGGGAGATAAGCATGAATGAGCTTCCGTCGCCGCATAAGAGTATCATGCCCACATATGCGCACAATAGCAGTGTTAATGAGAGATTAGCAGTTCCACTGCCTGAGGACGACCGCTTGTGTTGCGATTGAAACGTCGTGATTTATTTTATTTTCTACCTACGTGACTTTACCGAAAGAACCAAAGAGTATGGATTCCTGCAGTTACGAAAGCTTCAAATCAAAATTGAACCTTGTCAAAGCGATCTCTCCATGTGCTACACAAGGGAGATCTTAAATGGTTCAATGTGTATATTGAGATAGGTTGGAGACAACAATGTTTTCTCGTTAGAAAAAATTATATGGAGTGTAATTATATCACCCTCTATGATTACCAGCATAACCAGGCTTACCCCCCCCCCCCGCCAACGATTTGCAGCCAACCGCCAAGGAGGAGCCACCAGCCGTGGAGGTGGCCGCTGCGCCCCCTAAGAAGGGCGCTGAGCCAGAGGCGGCCCCAGCCGGCAAGCCGACACAGCCGCCCGCAGAGGAGAAGGACGAGACTTGGGAGGAGAAGGAGGATAAGTCCGGCACTGGCTCCAACTCCAAGTATCAGTACAAGAATGGTGAGGGCTTGTGAAGGGCTTTTTAGTTTGGGCGAATTAGTTGGTTTTGAGGTGAAGCGGTGGATAGTTCTCGAAGAAACGGCATCGCCAACTCGACGTTCACCACTCTCGTCATTAATGCTGCTGTGTTAACAAAACTGACGCGTATTTATTGTCTACGAGGAGTGTGAACGAGCTGCGGTTCTGATGCGGTGTTGATCTTCGATTGTCGACCTCTTGCCGAGTGAGATCACGTAGCCTTACCGAGCGTGGTGAGAGGGCTGGACGGAGACGTATGGATACTCCTTAGTTTCATAAATACATGATGTTGTTTTCAGAAGACTGGAAACCCCTTAACGAGGAAGATAAGAAGAGGTATGACCGTGACTTCTTGCTGCAGTTCCAGTTCCGCCAGGCGAGCACAAAAAAGCCAGAGGGTCTCCCAGCCATCAGCGATGTTGTATTAGACTCGGTAAGTGTTTGGTGTGTGCCTGTCTGCATGTGTATGCGTGTTTGTCAGAAGTGGGGAGTGGTAGTGTAGCAGTTAGCGCGCTACGGACCCGGCTACGAGAGTTTGAATCCCACTCCTGGCCAACACCAGTGATGATTATTTGAATTGGTCCTGGGCCTCCTCTAGGTCGACTGCTTCAAATGAGTACATGGTGTCATATGTAAACATCACGAATCAGAATATTTATTTACGATGGAGGAATTGGATGAGCTCTTTTTCTCAGATGTCCAGTAACTCGGGAGACAAAGGCGGCCTGGCATGGTTCTGGCCCACCCACCCTCGTGTGTCATGCCGGCCTTCATATGTTCTACTCTTGCTAACAATACTTGACCCAACAGTTTGTTAAGGCTACACGGGGGGGGGGGGGGAGAGTGTCTTTGTGTCAGAAGTGGCGGGTGCAGTGAGTAGTGCAATCTGGTCCTGCTGCCGTGACATTAAATCTCAGAACTTCAGTGGCAAGCTTTTTCTCTACCTGACCTGGCCCTCCCCCTTGGTAGTTTCAGCCTTCAGTGAATGTCCGCTACAGTGGGCGCACATTGCGCACGGAGGGGTGTCCTTTAAATTCTAAACAATGAGTTCACATTCATTATATCCTCTGATACCTTTGCGAGGCCAGGTTGCACCTATGACTGGTTGATCACGTGGTGGCTGACCCGCTGGCTCCCCCACCCCATTGTTATAAGCAAAACCTCTTGCGTTTAATGGTCACATGGATCGAGTGTGGCAGCAGCAGCAGCCCGAACCGTTTGCAGTTGCACTTAAAATGTGCGCGACGGTGCAGGTGTTCTCCCCCCCACCCCGTAACCGCGTTCTTCCGTGCCTGTGTGTGTACCTGGGCGTGTGCCTGCGTGCAGATGAACAAGGCACCCCCCCCACGCCTCGACCACGCGCGACTCATTAAGGCGGGGCCGGACTTCACGCCCTCCTACGCCAACCTAGACCGCCAGCAGATTATGGGCGGCCATGCCGGAGGTCCTGGGCCTGGCCCTGGACGCGGCCCCGTGAGTACCTACATGGTGCTGCTCATCACACCCCAGGGTGGGGGAGTCTACAGCCTGCACGGCCAGATATATGGACCTTTTATCCATCACAATACAGCCTGTGGCCACATGAAAGGGCATGAAAGCAAGATGTATATTTCACTGCAAGGATCTTAGCCATACAAATTGGGTACTAGAGGGGAATATATTTGACCTGGCTACACCGAATTTCTAATTTTAATCTTGGCACCTCGCTCATCACAGATAAAATGTTTCCTCCTATGACCGATTGGGCAGAAACAAAGTACAAAGAGGGGGTGGGCATAGTTGTACGTCAATTCTATTGGTTGGTTCTGTTGTTTGCGTTGTACTTAAGTACTAAAACGCTTCTAATATACTCGGACGTACAGACCATTATTGATTAGCCGGACAGCGGTGGCTTTGCATGCCTGTTATACAGCACTGTGGAGGCGGCGATGTTTGTGGATCGCACACATTGTGAAACTCCCTTCTCGTGGGCATCGAGAAGGTGCCATACCCTGGCTCTCCAGGAGAGGGCGGTACAGTAAAGGTGTTGCCTCGACCTGTTTCGTCCATATTCCATAGTGTTTCCCCCCCCTCGCACCAGTATCCTTCTACATGTTCACGTCATTAATTGACCGATAACGCCTTAATATATAGATGACCGTGGAGCTTGGGCAACTGTTTGTGCCAGCTCATCGCGTGGCTGCCTTTCCTGCTTGTCCGTGGTTCCTCTGGCCTCCGAGTCATGCTCTCTCTCTGTCCCCCTACGAAAGCTAGCGAATACTCTGCGGCAAGTTCTAAGTTTACATTTTTTTATCCTACATTTGGGCGAAAAGACCTTGTGTGCGACTAGTTTATGGGTGAACATTACTTGAGTATTTGAGCTCGGAGGCACTACAAAGGGTCGTGTGTGACTCGCCCCTGTGTGAGAACGAGTGATTTATTCGCTGCTCTCCCGGCTCTGCTCTCTGTGCCCCGACTTCCGTATCCAGAGCATGGGTGGAGGAGGAGGGGGGGGTGGCGGAGGGGGGGGCGGCGGCGGTGGCGGCGGTGGAGGCCCCCGGCGCTCGCAGACGCAGCAGCGCAAGGAGCCGCGCAAGATCATCACCATCTCGTCCATGTCGGACGACGTGAAGTTGAACCGCGCCGAACATGCCTGGAAGCCCACGCTGAAGCGCGAGCCGCCCCCGAACGACCCGGAGAGTGGTCGTACGCAGGCATGGCGACGCGCTCGCACGGGGGACACATGCACACTGATACTGGAGGGATAACTCGCTCACGTGGGGACACACAGACGTGGGGACACACAGACGTGGGGACGCACGCTGACACAGAGACGCATGCAGACGGTGAAGCAGGGATGCACGCGAACATAGGGACACATACACATGGCTACACTGGCACAGAGACGCATGCACAGCGTGACATAGGGATGCTTACTGATATAGGGACACAGATGTGCAGACACGCAAACACAGACTCATGCACACAGGAAACAGAAATATACGCTCACATAGGGGCACATTCGTGGGGACACGCGCAGGCGCGAACGCAGCGACTCACGCTTTCGTGTGTGTGCATCCTGTGCCATGCGTGTATCTCCGTTTAGGATCTCTTCAAGAAGGTGCGCAGTATCCTGAACAAGCTTACGCCGCAGATGTTCCAGGCGCTCATGAAGCAGGTGACCGACCTGAAGATCGACACGGAGGAGCGGCTGAAGGGCGTCATCGACCTCGTGTTCGAGAAGGCCATCGACGAGCCCAGCTTCTCCGTAGCCTACGCCAACATGTGCCGCTGCTTGGCCATGGTAATTTTTTATCACTTGCGGCTGCCCGCTGCCGCCACCCGCCAATGCTGTTTTTTGTCCTCTGTGCATGTTGAACTTCTTTCGCACCGTACGGAGACAACGGTGCTGATCGGAGGTGTGGCGGACAGACAACAAATTAAGCACAAAAAGCCGTTCTAAAGAAATGCATAGCTCCCAGTGGCTTCCTAATATTGGAAGGAAGAGCGTTCCAGACGGCCACAGAAGCGCATCTGAAAGCGCGTGATGCAGTGACTGTCCAAGGGCCATTCATAGTCGTTATTAACGAGTCGCGATTCCCGTGAAGGCCTTGGTACGTGATGCAGAGAGAGCATTGAGGTGAACACTGCACACCCCTGCCACATCACTTCCACTACCTCATAAGCCCCACTGTTCTGTACCTCAGTGAGAACTTCAGGGAGGGCTTTAGCCACTCGGCTAAACAGTTGTAATGCATCATAGCCTGAGGCACGAGCAGGAAACTGTAAGATACTCTTAGATACTCAATTGTCTCTACTTTTCCTTACTTTTTCTCTTTCATCTTATCTATAAATGTCATTTTTTGGCTGTGTCCTTCTGTCTGTCGCAAGCCGTGGGGTTTACGTTTAAAAAGTAGCCAGGTACCACGCCATAAGCCCTGTGGTGAGCCAGCGCTCTTTCATTTTCCCATCCGGCAACTGTAAAGTAGTTAAGTCATAAATGAAGCGCTATTTATTATTTATTTTCTTGCGCCGTTCAGCGCGTGCCAAAGCTGACCGGGGGTTGCCCCGAGCAACGCACACGCCTTCGTTTGGCGTGGGGGAAAATTATCTTTCGCGTTAAAAATGCAAAAAAATCAACACAACGCGAAGGTAAATTCTTCTTAAGTATCATGTCCTCTTCTCCCCCCCTCCCCAATGTGTACACTTACTACTATAGGCTCGGTAGATACTAATATTACAGCGCTTGGATACTATTATTGTACAGCAGGCGGGGGGATGGTGGGGGGGAGGGTAGCGGCCCAGCCCCTAGCCTGCCAAGGTGCCAGCTCGGTCGGCTGGGCAATCTAGACGAGGCCGGTGGCTTTGGACGGGACTAGGCCTCACGACGGCACTGTCAGGTTAGTAGTTTGGGCTAAAGAGTCGAAATATACTGCTCTAGAGTCAGCATGTACTACTGTAGTGATAGCAGGTACCACCACAGTCAGTATGCACTGCTGTAGTTAAATCAGGTAGCACCAAAGTCGGTATGCGCTGCTGTAGTCAGCAGGTACCACCACAGTCGGTATGCGCTGCTGTAGTCACAGCAGGCACCACCACAGTTGGTATGCACTGCTGTAGTGAAAGCAGGTACCACCACAGTCGGTATGCGCTGCTGTAGTCACAGCAGGCACCACCACAGTTGGTATGCACTGCTGTAGTGATAGCAGGTACCACCACAGTCGGTATGCACTGCTGTAGTGATAGCAGGTACCACCACAGTCGGTATGCGCTGCTGTAGTCACAGCAGGCACCACCACAGTTGGTATGCACTGCTGTAGTGATAGCAGGTACCACCACAGTCGGTATGCACTGCTGTAGTGATAGCAGGTACCACCACAGTCGGTATGCACTGCTGTAGTGATAGCACGTACCACCAAAGTCGGTATGCACTGCTGTAGTGATAGTAGATACTGCTATCGAAGTTGGTAGATACTAAAACAGTCGGTATACACCACTATGGTCAGTAAATACTGCTCCAGTTAGTAGATACTACTATACAGTCAGTAGATACTACTATACAGTCAGTAGATACTACTATGCAGTCAGTAGATACTACTATACAGTCAGTAGATGCGACTATACAGTCAGTAGATGCCACTATAGAGTCAATGGATACTGCTATAGAGTTAGTAGTTACTACTATAGAGTCGGTAGATACTACTGTAGGGCCATTATATATTACTACAGTCAGTAGATACTACTATAGAGTCAGTAGCTACTACTGGCTCAGAAGATACTACTGTACAGTGAGTAGATACAACTACAGAGTCAATAGATACTCCTTTCTCTATTGTATGAAGGGTGTGTAGGTATATATAGGTAGGGGTAAAAATATTTTTTGGGGGGGGATTGACAACTTTCTATAACTTTTTGGACTTCTGCAAGTCTTATTTTGTTGGAGAAATGGACAAACGACCCACCGGGCTTTCATAATAGCTTAGTATCTGTGTACAGTCATACCTCGGTATACGACCGCTTTGGAATACGTAGAATTTGGTATATGTCGTGTATACCAAATTCGAAAAAAATGTCTTGGGATACGCCGTCTTGCGTGGGATACGACGTGCTTGCTAGAACTTGTATGGGTTGGGATGAGTCACCGCGTACCCGTGTAGACCCCGTTCACGACTGAAACAAAGCGCCGCTCCTCAGTCTGCCTGTACAGTAGATCTCGTTCAGTGCACAATTTTTGCTATAGCTCTGTGAATTTCCACGTGTTTTTTGTCATTTTAATGTATGTATGCATTTTAGTAATAAGTAGTGTCTACATTATTTAATACAACCCCATTAATGTATATGCCATACTTATTTCTTATGGGAAACATTATTTGGTAGACGTCATTTTCAGTATAAGTCCTCCTACCTTCTGGAACGAAGTAATCCGAGGTACCACAGTATGTATATGTAATGTTTTTTAAGAGAATCTTGATTTGAAGGTTTCATGACTGCAGGAATTCATACTCTTTGGTGCTTTCGGTAAAGTCACGTAGGTAGAAAAATAATAGATCACGACGTTTCAATCGCAACACAAGCAATCGTCATCAGGTGGAACAACCACAGCAAGAAAAAACTGCTGAAGTAGGCGAGAGATCTGCCGTGGCACGAGGTTATATAGTAGGCCTCGGCAGTAGGGGGGGGGGAGAGAAGGGGGGGAGGAGGCGGGGCAGAAAGTGGACCCCGCGGCAGTACCCGGTTCACTGGAGTAAAGTTGACCACCAATGCAGCACTGGAGAGATCCCACCCGCTAGAAATAAATATATAATTTCCCCACGTGGCGCCCAAGCTTTTGCTTCGGCTCTTTATACGCGGTTGCGGGGCAGCCTATGGCGCCTCGAAAATCACCTTAGCCAGTATCCAGGGCGCCCCCCCTGGCTGCTGTGTCCAGTGTGCTACGGCGAAAGATAGGTCCCTATAATAGTGCGCCCCTTGGCATGACGCTGATCCCACTGCCGTGTGATGGCCAGCGGCAGGGAACCGTCATCTTGCGGCCTTGGGGCCCGCTCGGCTTGCCAGTGACTGAGCACCATGCTGCTTGCGGCCGAGGCTCCATGTGTGCGCCGATGCGGGTCTTGGCAGTGCTCGCGTGACCGGCTGCTCTTAGACGGCCTCCGGGCACGAGCGCTCAAGATTGCTCTTGCCGACTGCGGCACGAATTTCGGGTCACGGCACGCGTGGCGATCGCATTTGCGACGGCTACGCTGCCAGTCGCAGCACGGAGAGCGATTGGGAACTCGCGTGCTCTCTCGGCGAGATCACGGCACTGCCGACAATCGTGCTGCAGTGAAGGATCCCAGCTGTCATGCCGCAGTCGTCTGTTTAAGAGAGCGAGCAAATACTGTGCGCGTTTACCATCAGAAATTATTATTAAACAACTTCTTTCCCACCCTCACTGTTGCCGTTGTCTCCAAAAACAGCTCAAGGTGCCGGTGGCTGAGAAGCCCGGCGTGTCGGTGAACTTCCGGAAAGTGCTGCTCAACCGCTGCCAGAAGGAGTTTGAGAAGGACAAGGATGATGACGATATTTTCGAACGCAAGCAGAAGGAGATGGAGGCAGCTGCCACGGTAACCAGCGTGCACGCTCCATGGAGCTCACCTAAAACTCAACGCCGTTTGAGATTTATCTGGCAAAGTGGAATATTGTCTGATAATCTTAACAAGGTTTATTGACAATGGCCTTTAACCTTGGGGCAGTCCCCCCCCCCCCCCCCCACATCGTAATCACAGATGGGGTAGTAATTAGGAAACTACTGCTGCTGACTTGTGTAATTCATCAACTTTGCACGATAAAACCTTATTGATCGAGTGCAATAGCGTTTGTTATTGGATTTGTAAACTGGCCACGTCCGTGTCATGCTGTCGGCATCGCAGCGCAGGTGAAAGTCGAAGTTAACGGAACACCATAGAGGCAGGGGGAGGCTCTTTCCCCCGCCGCTCTGGGAAATGACCCTGAAAGAGAGACGCCGCTCAAACTTCACTTGCGTGGCGTTTCTATCTACCTCCCATTCATCACTGTTTCTATCCACTTCCCATTCATCACTGTTTCTATCCACTTCCTATTAATCACTGCATTTCTATCCACTTTCCATTCATCACTGTTTCTATCCACTTCCTATTCATCACTGCATTTCTATCCACTTTCCGTTCATCACTGTGTTTCTATCCACCTCCCATGCATCACTGCGTTTCTATCCACTTCCCATTCATCACTGCGTTTCTATCCACTTCCTATTCATCACTGCGTTTCTATCCACTTCCTATTCATCACTGCGTTTCTATCCACTTCCCATTCATCACTGCGTTTCTATCCACTTTCTATTCATCACTGCGTTTCTATTCACTTCCCATTCATCACTGCCTTTCTATCCACTTCCCATTCATCACTGCCTTTCTATCCACTTCCCATTCATCACTACGTTTCTATCCACTTCCCATTCATCACTGCGTTTCTATCCACTTCCTATTCATCACTGCGTTTCTATCCACTTCCCATTCATCACTGCGTTTCTATCCACTTCCCATTCATCACTACGTTTCTATCCACTTCCCATTCATCACTGCGTTTCTATCCACTTCCTATTCATCACTGCGTTTCTATCCACTTCCCATTCATCACTGCGTTTCTATCCACTTCCCATTTATCACTGAGTTTCTATCCACTTCCCATTCATCACTGCGTTTCTATCCACTTCCTATTAATCACTGCATTTGACTCATTCTTGACCTGTGTTCTGATTGATTGAATTCGACAGACGCTGTAGCAGACCAAAACCACCAGACCAAGGGAGCAGTGATCGTGAAATCACTGCTCCCTTGGTATTTTTTTATGGCTGCAAGATGTTTATAATGTTGGTGTTCAAGTGACGATAAAGCATTGTCAAACGGTTAATTCTTGGCAATGGAGCATTTGAGACGTTTAACGTGCGCACTCGTTGCACCGAGCTCAAAATGCCGTGGGGAAATATTTCACGAACGAAGCAAACAAATGAAGCGAACCACACGGCTGGCCAACGTTTTTATTTCCACAACACAAACCTGCCCATCCTGTGCCCTTGCACTGCAGCAACCCATTTATCTGACTTCTATAATCTATAATTGAGGGATTTTTGGGTTGGATGACTTAAATATAAATGGTTAATTAAACTTGCCGCCACCCAACATAGCCAATTAGTAATGTTTTGTCACTTAAACAAAATGTGTAAATTCGTTACTAATTCAGCACACTGGGGTGTGTTGGAGAGTAAACCCACAACAACATTTATAATTCGAGTACCGTGACGTTTTCCCGGTAATTACAACACCAGAATCATCAAGCGACACCCAGAATTGTGGAGAAATCTTCCTCCTGTTTCGGTCTTAAATATAGGAGTCACTTGTGAGCCAATCAGGTGCGAAGACCTGAAAGACTACGTGTTAAACTGACTTCTAGAAGTGGGTTATTCATTCGCCTCTATATTAAATCCTCCTGAAGCCTCATTTGTGACACCGAAGAGAACGACACAGTGTTTGCACGCGCTGTAATAAATCAACACAAATTAGCACAGCCGAGTGGGCAGTAATTGAATTGGCAGCTGGCTGCTTAGGCTGCGGGGTAGTGGTTCAGGCTGGTGAGGGCATTCATTCATTTGCTCTGGCACTGGGCCAGGGCATCTTGCCCAGGGCGAAGGCAGCTTCTGCAGCGACGTCGCCCTCCCACCACCGTCACACCACCACCGCTCGTGCTTCCAGGCCTCATGGTCGCTTGCTCCCTGCCTATTTTGAGGGTTTCTCAAGCTCCAGATCCACCACGGGTCTGCACTTTCCGTGTTTTCGGGTTGTCTACAATCGCATGCAAATGAAGTGACGGCACGCTCTAACGTGGCTCATGTTTGCTAACCATTTGCCCCACGAGATGTGGTGGGAGCGCTCCTTGACGAATCCGCTCAACGTCGCATATGCAATCTCTCGCACAAGATCTCTTATTGGATCGATTGGCGTACTGTTCATTATTTGGTACGTGTTTCGCAATTGGTGGATGTGTGCAGCTTGTAACCCCATTCTTCTTATATGAGTGGATGTAAATAGGTAATTTTGGCAAGGAATGCTGCACTAGGAGGACTGGAGTTTTTCCGAAAGTATTTTATTGAACAAACAATTCGTGTAAACACAGAGGGCATGTATGGGAATTGACACCAGTATATACACAATGCGAAGTACAATGACATTTACCAACAGTTTCTATTTTTTAACCTGTAACCCTGCCCTAATGAAGCCATCCCAATTCACACCCTCCAAAAGTTGTGAATGTCAACCAGACATTGGTTTTCTGATGACCAGAGATCACTGCAGCAGCTGCTGGCCTCCGCTTGCTAGCGCTAAGCGCTTACCTGCCTTGTCTAAGCCATCTATAGCTCACTGACGCAAACTACTCTGACCAAACACCCTTGCTACCGAACCCGCCTAGGCCCATTCACCTCCCCCACGTTCCCACTGAGCTGTTTTAGCTCTTTTTCAGAAGTGACCTGGCCACAAATCATTGCTCAATGAAGTTGCTTATCACGTGGAAATTTAAAGCAGTAGTCGATTAATCAAAACGCTTCACTCTAAATGTGGACGGGAAAAACCTGAGGACCCGGAGAAAAATCCACGACCCCGGGAAGAACATGCAAACTGCAACTATACAAGTGTCAAGAGTCGCGATCAAATCCACGGCATCCTGTATACAACGTAAGGTATCTTTTAAAATTGAGGCAATGTGCGGGCCCGCCTTGCGCCCCAAATCCAATTCCAAGCAAATCCTCACGCGTCTCCTCTGCTGCCGCTGTGTATGCACTCCTGTCCGTCCCCTCCCCTCCTGCCCTCCTCCTCCCCCCACACAGCCCGAGGAGCGGACGCGGCTGCACGACGAGCTGGAGGATTCTCGCGACAAGGCGAGGCGACGCTCGCTAGGAAACATCCGCTTCATTGGCGAGCTCTTCAAGCTGAAGATGCTGACGGAGCCGATCATGCACGACTGCCTCGTGAAGCTGCTCAAGACGCACGAGGAGGAGTCGCTCGAGTGCCTCTGCCGTCTGCTCACCACCATCGGCAAGGACCTGGACTTCGAGAAGGCCAAGGTGGGTGTGTGGCCGACACCATGGGGGTTCCCCACCGATTGTGGAGCGCGCGCGCAAGAGGGACGTGCCTTGCCGTCACGCGAACTCCGCTCATCCTCGCAGCAGCGGCGTCTTTTGCCTCCTGGCCACATTCTTAGCTCTTTCGGTAAAGTCACGTTGAAGGGAAATAATAAAATAATAAAATATATAAAACACTAAAACTTCTCACGACGTTTCGACCATAACACAACGGTCATCATCAGGTGTGAAATACCAACGGCAAGAAACATTTGAAAGAAGTGGCGGTTTGCATTTATATAATAATAAAATATAATATATATTTATATAATAATAAAATGCAAACCGCCACTTCTTTCAAATGTTTCTTGCCGTTGGTATTTCACACCTGATGATGACCGTTGGTGTTATGGTCGAAAGGTCGTGAGAATTTTTATTGTTTTATATATATATTTTATTATTTTATTGTTTCCCTTCAACGTGACTTTACCGAAAGAGCTAAGAATATGAATTACTGCAGTCACGAAAGCTTTAAATAAAAAAAGACGGGTCAACTCATTGCGCACTTTCGGATGCGCTTTTGCTGCCGTCTGGAACGCTGTTTTTCCAATATTAGCAAGCCACTCAAGCTATGCTCTTTTAAAGCCTCTCGATTGAAAGCTCGTTTCTTTAAATTCCTTTAAAGCTACCTTTTGCGTTTAGTTTGTCCTTCCGCACCTCCAATGAACACGGTTGACTACGTACAGTGCTAAAGAGTTCACCGTGCACACGTTGCTCATGAGGTGCTTGCCGATTCGCCGCCATGGTCGCAACTCTATTTTCGGCACGTGAACCGAGTGATCGGAGACAGGAACACAACCACTTTGCACCGTAACCGTAATGCAGTCTTAACTTGATGAAAATGCCACAATAAAAATTCCCTTCGAGTAAAATCGCATTGAGATTTATTCCATTGCCTTGAAAGGATACACACGTCATCGGAACGGGAAAGGGGTGAATGCAAAATGTGATGACTGTTGGTACTACTACAGTCACAATGGATGCGCTTTGTATTGTTGCAGCCTCGCATGGACCAGTACTTCCACCAAATGGAGAAGATTGTGAAGGAGAGGAAAACGTCGTCGCGCATCCGCTTCATGCTGCAGGACGTCATCGACCTCAGGAGGGTTAGTGCCGACCACCCCCCACCATGGCACTGGGGCGAGCAGAGAGGGTAGGACGGGAGGGAAATGCAGGTGGCTTGTGCAGGGTCACCTGAGGCGCGTCATCCATCGGTGGTGAGGCGGCAGGGGGGCACTGCGCAAACATGCAGATCACGTGGACCTCTGGAACCTAATCCTTCTATCGATATGAATGGCAACGACTTGAACAAGAAACACCCTTAAGTTTCACGAGAGTATTCATAATCTTGACTTTAAAAAAAATGCATGTGCTTTCGTGGTCGGTCACGTTGTTGAAATGTCTGCTCTGTCCGCCCGACCTCCAATGACTGCCCACTTTAAATATGGCACTTCATTTAATTTTGCTAAATTCCATCTCTGGGAGTTAAAATATCAGGATTACAGTCGTGCGAAGATAATTACACTCATGGCAGAGCGAGTAAGAAAGTGCCGCCCCCTACCGTGTTGTTATTTAGAAACATTTATTTCGATTACTCAGATTGTTTTGCTTTTATGAATTTCCACATGATAAGCCACTTTTGTTGAGCTATCATTTGTGGCCAAGTTGCTTCTGAAAAATAAATTAATAGCTCAATGGGATAGTTTTATTAGTACGTTTTTAAGTGATGTATTTACCCTTCCTATGCTTTGCACTCCTATTGTATTTTTGTATTGTAGCGTTCTTACCCGCCCTCATGGACATCTGTGAAAGATAACTTTATAGCTCATCGGTTTCCTCCAGTATAAACAAATATTCTGATTCTAACCAAGTTACTTAAAGGGCTCTCAAAGCCCTTTATATCTGATATCCACTTCTGATATCCACTTCTGCGGGCTGTTGTGTTACATGAAAGGTTGCACTCTGCAAGAGATCCTGCTTGTATCGTTCATCTCTTATGTGACATTTACAACATCAAATTTGAGAATTATTTTTTTGTCTACCATCACCATCCTTACTGCAGTATAGTCAATACTGCTATTCTATTTATGATTTATTTAGCACCATTCGTTGATTGCAGTAACGAAGGGTCCTCACGAGACCGATTCTCCCTGCACACGTGACCACGGGACGCGCTGACCTACGCTGCTGCTGTTGCTCGCGGTTTATAAAAGCACGACGTCATTGCGACAGCAGCAGGGGGCGCCTCTGCGACGTCGTCGCTCGCGTTCGGTTCCGCGAGTCCGCCGTGCCGCTCGTCGATAACGCGGTGGTCCGCGATTCCGTTTGTCTCGCGTGCGTGCAGAATACCTGGGTGCCGAGGCGAGGAGACCTGGGACCCAAGACCATCGAGCAGATTCACCGCGAGGCTCAGATCGAGGAGCAGCAGCAGCAGATGAGGGTGCAGCAGCAGCTCAAGGGACAGAGCCAGCAGATGGACAAACGTGGGACCGGCCGAGGAGGCCCCAGCTTGCACACAGCAACGGGTAATTGCCGCGCAGCAGCTCGTGGTGACGCAAGTTTCTGCGGTCACGACCACCACGCGCCATCAGAGGGATTCGCCACTGGCGGCACAGTTGGCACCTCTCTGCCACTTGAAAATAAGTTGGCTCCACGCACACGTACTCTCCTCCCTTTCCCCTTGCCTCCATCGCTCAACTCCCCCCCCCCCCTCCACAATGTACAGCAGGCAAGCGCCACCTCGCAAATATTTGTTGCAGTAGTAATTTCGGGGTGCGTCTAACCATCCTCTCTTGTACACTTATCACCATTTGTTCCATTTCCTCTGTCGCTGTCGATATTTCTGCTTGAATGCATGTGCGCTTGCGCGCTTGTCCCATGCACCTGTGTTTACCTGTGTGTGTACTTGTGTGTACCTGTGAATAGCGGTGCGTGGGCCACCCCAGCCAGACGAGGGCTGGAGCACAGTTCCAATTAACAAGAGCTCCCGAGGTCTCGACCCCTCCAAGCTCAAGCTCTCGAAGGTAATCACCCGTCTCTCCAGTCACCTCGAGCAGCTATGTCTAAAACTACGCGGGGTCTCACTATCATCGATGTCAGTGACCACCCTGTTCATGTGCTTGCTTCCATCTGATATGGGTGGCTCGGAGATAGATTGATCGGCTCTCGATCGCAAGGTTGATTCAGCAGATTAGCTTTCTGGGGTCAATAAAATGAGCACCACTTTGTGGGGAAGCCAAACACTATGGATAAACTCGCCCCCTGCCATAGGAACGCAGAATTTCCACCATTGGCACTGGGATGAAAACAGGAGTTAAGCATTGCCTTAAAATGCTCACTTGAGCAGCAAATCTCCGACTTTTTGAGTTCACGCCTCGAGGTGGTACAAGCCACGAGGAAAAACCTGTTGCCGTTTCCCTGCGTGTTCTTACCTCCGTACGAAACCGTACGACGAGCGGTGAAAGCTGGGTTACATTATTACACGTCGTTCACGCGTGCCGATGCTGCTGCACCGCTTTTGGGGATGGCCACGATTGTTCACCGGGACTTTCCACGCACGTGCGGTGCCGCCCGCGAAAGCGGAAACTGTGAGCACTCGTCGATTTAAATGTCCGCGTCGCCCCGATCTGCGCGTGCAAACGATGCCGAGCGCTATGCTCTGTCCCGTCCGCTGTGCGCGCACTAGCCGATGTCGGATGACATTCAGCTGGGACCTGCCAACCGGCACTGGGGAAAGGGCAGCAGCGGCGGCATTGGATCCAAGCCCATTGAGACAGGTAAGAGTCCGCAGCACCAACTGTGAGTTCGATTATGGCTGGGGGGGTGGGGGGAGCCACGGGGATGCAGCAACAACATCATCATTATCGTTGTCACACAAAGATCATCACACACAGGCGTCTGCTTGTTTACCGGGCTGAGTTTATGTGCGTGATCATGACTCCTGCCCTTGGTGCCGTTAGCTGCCTGGCGTGCCAGACGTTCTAGAAATAATTAAACAAAACACCACAAGACTTCTGCTGAAATCCAGGAAGCCGCCACCAGGCTGGCCATACTGGGATATTCAATTTCACAGTCTCATTCTTGTTGATTGGGACTGTGCTCCAGCTGTTGTCACTTGAGTTCCTGGAACCACTTGATGCCTGCCTTCCTACCTTGCCTTCCTTTAATCCCACCCGTCTCGAATCACGCAGCCTCTCACCGCTCTCCCTGCCACAAGTCACGAAGCACCCCCTCCTACAATGTAATTTAATTATTGTCATTGGTGGCATCTTATTAGCCCCTACTGGACATCTGTGAAAAAGAGCTTCGTAGCTCATCGGATTCCTCCAGGATAAATAAAGATTCTGATACTGTATGTATGTTGCACTTTCGCACCGTATGGAAAGACCCTTCTGTGTTTTGTGCACTTTGGCGAGGGCATGCTGTCAAGGTTGCTGTATATTTTTCCTTCTCTAGTGACTAAGCGACGCACACTCACCACCATTCTCACGCACGCGTGCACGTGTCTGTGTGTCTGTGTGACTGTGTGTGACTGTGTGTGCGCACGGCGCACGCATGCAGAGTTGGGCCAGAGCAGCGGCGGCGTCGGCACCGCCCCGAACCGTTACTCGGCTCTGCAGAACCAGATGGCGCAACCTCCCTCGGAGAGCAGCGACAGCCGGAGACCAATCAGCAGGTCAGACAGCGGCGCGTGCCAGTACCGCCCCGGCGTGCCGGGTGACTAAACATCCCCAGATGTCGGCACTCGGGGGGGGTCTGCATCTCGGGTTTCCATCAGCCCGTCGCCTTTGCGGGGAGTTTAACCAAAGTGAACATGGGGGTACTGTGGCCAATAGCATTGCTGACTATTATTGAGTAATTATTATTTGCGAATCCACATACTTCGTTGGGGCTGAGTTGATGTGTAGGAGGCCCAATGCAGGGTATATGTTCAATATCCCCCTGGGAATTTTACTCAAACAGAATTTTCATCCTGGGTTTACCAGAATGGGGAGCACAATGTGAGAGCCACTAGTACGCCTCTCCCTGCTTGGCACAGCTCCGTCGTGCATTGGAGCTCCAGCTTGTACTTCCTTGTCTTCAGGGTGGCCTAGTCTCGAGTGCTTGATACCAAATTGTCTCATACTTAATCGCACACTAATAGTCTTCCCAATGACTTAACGTGGTTGCTCGCACATCACAGACACGGTTAGCACATAGTTTAGGAGTTTCCCCATGTGCAGGCCCTGTAATAGCATACGTAGGGCACTTGCAGGCAAGTAACGACATGCTCAGATGCGTCAGACCATGCGCAGGCATAGCTTAGCATAGCACACTTGGTCATGCGAGCAAGCAGCCATTAATCATGCCCCACCTTGCCGCATAAAAGCACCAACAAAGACGGACGCATACAAATTGTGGCACCAATGCACAGACATACAGGGCTATGCATCCATAATAGATATTTTTTTGGTTTAGATTGCCTAAATATATAAATGTGTCGTTAAAACTCGCCACTACCCGACAGCCAACTAGTAAAGGTTGTCACGTCAACAGAACGTGTGTTGGAGAATACGACGTTTCGCCAGTAATTACAACTCGCTTCATCAGGCGACAGACTGATGAAGCGACCACACTTCTGAGCTCTTGCGCGAAGTGAGTGGAGGGGGGGGGGATGAATCAACGTACATTATGCATGTCCATTATGCGAGCCCTTTTATTTTGTCCTTGCTGTCCATTGTGTATTAAAATAGCCTACCAACGCTATCCCTATTGCACTATGGTGCCCTTTATAGGCATGCATTTAAACAATGTTTTATGTGATGATTCGTACTGTGAGAAAGAAGTTGAACATGCATACAAGCTTGCACCTCTCCATGTTTCATTGCGCACTTTTTAGCTTCTCTTCCGTGTTGGTCAGTGTCTATATTTGCAATCCATGCGTCACTCGTTTAAACTCCATCTTTAATTTTAGTTTCAACACTTTCAACGCGGTGCGATTATCCACGGCGTACTGCACATACCGTCTCCCGTCTCGCACCGCACCGCACCGCAGGGGCAGCACTGGTCGCGACCGCCCTGAGCGCGTCGAGCGCGGCATGGAGAGGAGCGCGCGGCCGCCTGGTCCCACGAAGCGCAGCTTCAGCAAGGAGCAGCCGGACGAGCGGAGCCGCGAGCGCAACAGCGAGCGCGAGGGAGCGGCGAGAAGGGCGGGCGGCAGCAGCGGCGGTGCCGGGCAGCACGAGGAGCGGGCGCGGGAGCGTGAGGACGAGCGCAAGCAGCAGCACAGGACGCCCAGCGCTGGTGCGTGTTTCGCCCCGTGTCCTCCACGGCCGTGTCCCGACCTGCACCTACCCCTGTCTCCAGCTTGAATATTGAATGAGTCGAGTTGAACATGTAACGTCCCCCAGTGTGGTTGTTCTGGCGGCTTACTGGATTTCGACAGAAGTTTCATGGTGGGGTTTTTGTTCAGTTGAACCCAGAGAATAATTTTTCAATGAATATTTTGCAGGTTTGCTGGTTGACTCGAATAGGTGAGAAGTGGTAACTGCAGCCATCTAGAGGTATATTGGTTGTAATTGTGGGGGATGGAAATATTTCCTGGGTTCGCCGACCCAGACGCATCTTCTGCCCGGGTTGATAAAATGGTTCCACTTTGTGGAAGTCTGCAGTGGCAGTGTTATTAAGAAAATGGCCCTCGCCACATAGGCACGTGGTATATTAACCACAGTTGGCTCGGAAGAGCAGCATGAAGACACTGACGGCGCATCGCATAAACCCAAGGTCGCCGCTCACTTGCGGCGTGCTTTGAGCGAAGTGTGACGCTCGCGAGCGTGTGTCCGTGGCTGTGATGCAGGCAAGGAGGAGGTGGCGACGCCTGCCGCGCTAACCAAGCCGGCCCTTAGCGAGGAGGAGGTGGAGAGGAAAGCCCAGGCCATCATTGACGAGTTCCTGCACATTAACGACATGAAGGTGCGCATGGGCCTCCAACGCTGCTGCTGCTGCTGCTAACTCTATCCCTCACTATATTTGAAGTGTAATGGAGAGCAAAGCCCCAAGTCTCACCCTAATGTGTGGTGACCCATACCTTGATCTGTTTTGTTGCTGTAAATTAATTGTACATTTGTGATAGCCAGGTCGCTTATAAGAACAAAAAATCCGTATAGCTCAGTGGGCCTTACCTGGTAAAATAAAAAAAAAATTGTTTAGTTTGTGGTTTTAGTTTGTCAGACGGCTCTGGGTGGGAGGGGGGGTGCTTGAGCGCGGCTGGGGGCCTCGGCTGCCCCTCATCGCTGACAGGGCACGTTTGTCCACGCACGATCGTTCGGAGCAGGAGGCGGTGCAGTGCGTGATAGAGCTGCACTCTCCCACACTGCTCTACGTGTTCGTGCGGACGGGCATGGAGTCGACACTGGAGCGCAGCACCATCACGCGCGAGCACATGGGTCAGCTGGTGGCCCAGCTGGTGCTCAGGGGTGCCATGACCAAGGCGCAGTACTTCAAGGGGTGAGCCTACCACGCACGTGCCCGATCACGTGCCTCTTCCTGCTAATCAAACTCTTGGTCTTCTTCAATCACAACCCCCCTTGCTCATCACGACTGTTGGGACACCTCCCGCTCTTGGCGCCTCAACGTGTCGTGGCTGCCACCGCTGCCTACCAAGAATGTTTTGCGATCTTCTTGCCTGTGTCTCTCCACTCCAGCTTGTTCCATTCTTATCGCTTGCCCAGCTCATGCGTGGTGTCTGCCTCATCCTCTTGAGCGTTCTGCTTATCCGTCTAGCAACATGCGCAGTGGCCTGTCCACCGCTCCCGCTCACTCTCTGTACATGTTCATAAAATCGGAGCTTTGGTGTCCGGAATGCATTCATTGGCCCGAAAACTTGATTACCCCCCTCTAATGCCGCACCCTGCACTTCCGTGTCCACGGCTCTTGTTAAAATTAATATCTGCATTAAATTTTTCACACGTTCATTGCGGCACCATTATTCACCATCATTCCCTGTGCTGTCGTTTGCCCATACATCACCACTCTGGTCAGTGCAGGTTGGTGATGAAGGGGGGGTGGGGGGGAGTGGTGGCGCCGATCCTTCTATCCAATGATGTTGGCCTTGACGGCCACTTCAGCTCAGGTCACTGGCTGGGTTCATTACGCAGTGCACCACCAACCCACTGCGCCACCACTTCCCATCCAGCGTGCGAAACCTCTCTTCCCCAGTCACAGCCCCACGTGAATCAGAGCGGCGAGAAGTCAATTCCTGACGCAGCGCGGGGTGGCCTAAGCGTGGGGAGCTTCCGCGGCGGGCGGCACGCGTTGGGCTCGCGGTGTGCTTACGCGTGGCTCGTGCGCTTTTCAGGCTGGCCGAGATCCTGGAGTCATCCGAGGACATGGAGATCGATATTCCTCACATCTGGGTGTACCTGGGCGAGCTGATCGTGCCCATGGTAACGGAGGGGAGCATCACCCTGGAGGAGCTCTGCTCGTGAGTAGCACCGCCGCCCGCCGCACGTCCACCCAGGGAAATCTTGCAATGGAACTGCTCCCCCACCCCACCTGCCGACGTCTCGGTGGCGAGATGTTAACTCCCTCGCCTGGTATACAGGACGTAGGTTTGATCCCGACCCGGACGCATGTTTATTTGGAGTTTGGCATGTCTTTTTCCCCATGGTCGTGTGTATTTTTCATCCAAGTCCTCCGGTTTTTCCCTCCACATTTATAATCAATATACGTAAAGAGTATTTGGCTGCTGTAAATTTGCACATGATAAGCCACCTCATTGAGCTATCATTTGTGACCAGGTCGCTTCTGAAAAAGAGCTCGTAGGTCAGTGGGCTTTACCTGGTGAAATAAAAAGTTTATTCTTGGTTCTTTCGGTAAAGTCACGTAGAAGGGAAACAATAAAATAATAAAAACCACAACAAGAAAATTTGAAACATTTCTTGTTGTGGTTTTCACACCTGACGATGATTGCTCGTGTTGCAGTCGAAACGTCGTGAGAATTTTATTGTTTTACATTTTTATTATTTTATTGTTTCCCTTCTACGTGACTTTACCGAAAGAACCAAGAATATGAATCCCTGCAGTCACGAAAGCTTTAAATAAAAAAAAATAGTTTAGTTTAGTCTCATTTGCGCACACTCCCACCATCGCTGTTCACGGCTGTCGTAGCACTCGACTTGCGAGGCGCCTAAGTTAATATCCCCGCCGGCTGTCCTCACAAGAGCTCTGCGAGTTAGATTTTGACCTATGAACCTGGGCCGGCCTTTGCAGGGAGGTGGTGAAGCCTCTGCGTCCTGTGGGCAAGGCCGACATCCTCATGGCCGACATTCTGCTGCTGCTGTGCAAGCACATGGTGAGAGGCTTAGTGCGTGCGTATCTTTGTGCCACCCACTATGGCACGGTGGGGGGGCATGGCTGGTGCCTGTGCCAATCATTAGTCAACCCATTAACACCTGGGTCCATCTCCTGACCTCCTGTCGGTGAGCATTCGACACTTTCATGTGGCCTCAAAGAGCACCTTATCCTGGCATCAGTGCTGTGGTGATGTCACCTCCACTTTGTGGAGAAGAGTGGCTGTTGTGTTTGCGGGAACTGTGCAATGTGTACTGTGTATATGGGTGGAACCCGACGACCTAAGTTTGATTCCCAGCCATGGTTCACATCGGCCGCGAGTGATATCAAAACCGGTCGTGAGCCCCTAGCCTATGTCGACTCATCCGTAAATCAAGCGCCTCTGCGCTGGCCACAGCCGCCACTCCTCCGCTGTTCTGTCCTCAGTAGGTGCTTGATAACAGAACTTAACCCATTGATGCACATTCGTACATTGAATGCGCATGCGCCTGCGTCGTTGTGTCACATTTCCCGCTTGTTAATTTGTTCCGGTCGTCTTTTCATTCATTTTGTGCTGGGCAAATCCAGTGGCCTCCAACGAAGTTGAAATTATGGCCCCATATGCGACACTTTAGTTTGTCATCTCCCCCGTGCATCGGATGTCCACGGTTGGCTACGTACGGTGTGAAAGAAGTTCAGCGTACATACGTCCAGACACTGAACGTGTACGCAATTGGACACATTTGGATTTCAGTTGGGCATATTTGTGAACGCTCCAGTGTGTGTACCGACTCAAAAGCATTCGGTGCAGCTTGGCTAAACGGCATTCCCATGTTGTCGACTTGAGGAGAGGTGTGCGTGTGAAACACCTTGTGTGCACGCTGTGCGGTTAACCGTTGGCGCTGCGTGCACCCTCTTTGCTGCTTATCCTGCTTCTGCAGAGCCACACCAAGGTGGGGGCGATGTGGAGGCAAGCGGGGCTCAACTGGGCCTTGATCCTGCCGGAGGGAGACAACGTGACCAGGTTCATCACGGAGAAGGTGCGTGCAGACGGCACCGCGGCGCCCTGCATTGCGCCCACATGCTCCCCCCCTCCCCGTACCCTCGCGAACCCCCCCCCCCCTCCCCCCCCGGTCTTGGCGTGTCAAACTCTCCTCACTTGAATCGGATTGCAACGATAAAGAGTAAACCCTCATAACCCTGACTATCCTGAATCTTAGACTAAAATGTTTTATTTTACGAGGTAAGGCCCCCACTGAACTCTATAGCTCTTTTTCAAGAGGGGCTATGGGCTCGGGGTTAGCCATGACCTTTAACGTCAATAGCCAGCCATATGCTGGAGGTAAATTTCAATCATCCGCACGCGGCAGTCACGGTGCAAGGGCTGTCTCGGTTGCAGTGCCGTGGGGCTCACCGCGTTTGCGATTCTGCCTTGTCTCTCGGCGTCACGCAGAAGCTCGAGTTCACGCTGCCGGAGGCCAGCGCCGCCGTGGAGGTGCCCGTCAAGAGAGCGGCCATGTCCATGGAGGAGGTGGAGCAGCATCTGAACCGGCTGCTGCAGGAGAAGGTCGACAACGAGAGGATATTCGACTGGATCGAGGTGAAGAGGAGTGGGGAGGGGGGCACATGCACGCACATGCACGCACACACGCACACACGCACAACAACAACCGCCATTCGCCACTATGTTACGGTGACGTCACCACGATGCTTGTGCCAGGCTATGTGCACCTTGAGGCCACGTGAAGTGTCGAACGCCCGCTGGCAGGAGGTCACGGGGCAGACCCAGAAGCCACAGGTCGACTGACTGAGACGACTGGCTGATGCACCACCTGTGCCCCCTACTGTGCCAACTTGCTGTGCTTTAGCCACCCGGCGCTCTGCTCATTGTTGTGAGCGTCGCTCCTCCGCCCTCCGTTGTTGTTGGAGGGCGACTGCCTCCCAACTGCCCAGAGGCCGATCTTGACACCGCTGGTACCAGTCATCGGCAAGTCCACTCAGCTCCACGTCCTCCTGTACCACATCACTCCATCTCTTCTCTAGCCCATGCCGCGCCCGTTTAGCCCCCTCGATCCGGCCGAACAAAAGCTGTTTCGGCATGCAGTGGCTGGGCATGCGGGCTACATGACCCAGCCACCGCAGCCTTGCCTGCCGGAGGAGCTCACCGATGGGACTTTGTCCACATCTTTCAAGGATTTGTGAGCTCCTCACACAATCCAGCCTGGTTAAACCCAGGATGGATCGTAGGCAGGGCAGCCTAAATGTTTCTAACCGGCGAAGATGTTCCATTAGGGGTGTCCACGTTTCGCAGGCGTAGAGAAGGGAGGGAATGACCGTGGCCGAGAAGACCTGAAGCTTCGTGCGGAGTGATAGACCAGGTAGCTTCCACACAGCGTTACGCAACCGATGAAAAGATAATGTCGCTCGACTGATTCGGAGTGAGACCTCGGCTGTTAAACCGGAGCCGGTCATGAGCACACTGCCCAGGCATGGGAAACTATCCAATCTCTCCACAACTGTCCCATCACCGATTGGGAGTTGTGGGGGTGGAGTGCCCGATGGTACAAAATACCCAGGCAGGTGCTTTGTTTTGGTGGGGCTGATGGTAAGGCCCCACCTCTTAGTGGCACGCTCCAGTTTCAGCAGGAGCGCCTCCAATTCCTCCTCTGAGTGAGCCGCAATTACCAGGTCATCGGCATACATAACGTGGTTGACCAATAGGGAGCCATCCCTTGACCGCACCCGGGCATTGATCAGCCTCCCATTGTATCTGTACTAGATGGAAATCCTTCCGGTACAGCTACTGAAGGCTTCACGAACTACGTGGTCGAAATAGATGTTAAGTAATGTTAGAGCCAGAGGACATCCCTGTCGCACCCTTAAGGTGAACAGGGAATGGCTCCGACTCCCGGCCACGTAGTTTTACCCGGGCCTGCTCACCATCATATGAAGGTCCTTAATGATCGTGAGCAGCGGGTCAGGGACTCCGAAAACACGATGAACAACCTAGAGCCCAGGCCTACTGATGGTATCGTAGGCCTTGACCAGGTCAATAAAGCAGAGATGTAGGTCTTGTTGGAATTCCCTACACCTTTGCTGTAGCAAACAGACAGAAAATATGGCATCTGTGCAGGACCGCCCTTTCCTGAAACTGCATTGGGGTTCCGCAAGCCTTTCCTCAGTGTGCCTAGCAAGGCGATATTGAATAATCCTTGCCAGGACCTTTCCCGGCACACTGAGGAATGAGATGCCCCTGTAGTTGTTACAGTCTCTGCGGGGTCCCCCTTCTTAAAAATGGGGACCACCAGGGCATCCTTTCAGTCTTGCGGAACCCGTCCAGTGGTCCAGACTATTGTTATGATGTCATGTAGGGCAGTCTGTGCACAAACGCCACCTTCCCTCAGCATTTCGCTTGGGGGATCATATCTGCCCGGTGCCTTTCCTGGTCTCAGACTCTGGATCGCCTTCAGTACTTCCTCAACAGATGGCACCTCAGACAGCCACTCACAGGGGGTGACTTCCTCTTCCAATATTTGAGGCACCGCAGCCTCAGCAGGGTCATCCCCACGATGTTTTGCATGTGGAGGGATTTCCCCTCCACCAGGACTTTACAGAAATGCTCAGCAAATCTGCAAACCTGTTCCTGGGGGTCGCAGATTGGATCACCGTTCTTTCCCCTAATGGTAATAGGTGTGGCGCTGCAGGTTACTTTTTTGATGGAATTAAATAGGGATTTGCAATCGCGGGCCATTGAGGCAGACTCCATCTCCTCAGCAACCCGCGACCACCACCCATCCTTGCAGCGCCTCACGGCTCTCCGAACCTCTGAGCGAAGGCTTCCTCATTCTCCGACGTGGGATGCTGTAGCCGATGAGAGTGGGCCTGTCGCTTTTTCCCAGCCAGCTTGAACACATCCTCTGTCAGCCAGAGTCTCTGGGGAGGTCTGGACCGCGTACCCAAAGCAGCCATTGCAGCTGCCTGAGTCAGTCCTCAACCTCACCCATTTACCCTCGACATCTGGAGGAGTGGGGGATGATGCCAACCCCAGCCGCAAGCGATGATGAAATCTCGCTTGCAACTTTCATCAGCTAGCTGAGACCAGGCCACCTTAGGTTTGAATGGGGTTCTGGGTGTCCACCCACCACCGGAGTGGAAGAATGGCTGGTGCATCTTACAGATGACTAGTCGATGGTCAGAGGGTAGATCAGCTCCACGGTCGGTCCTGGTGTCAAGGACAATGGGCTCGCATTCGCTGGTCCGTCACTATGTAGTCCAGCAGATGTTCTTGCTTGGACCCGGCATGCATCCATGATGTTGTGTGGATGCGCCGATGCCGGAACAGCGTGTTGGTAATTACAAGCCCATGGGCTGCACACAAATCTAGCAGCCTCCTGCTGTTGTTATTGAGCTGATATGACCCATGCCTTCCAATCACTCCAGACCAGGTGCCAGCATCATGACCAACTCGAGCATTGAAGTCACCCAACAAGATGACTCGATCCCGAGGGGCCACTTTAGCCAGCACCTGTGACAGGATGTCATAGAAGGCATCTGACTAATCGGCCTTGCCTGCATCCCTCCACTGATGTTCGTCTTTGGTGGGGGCATAAGTAACCACGACCACCACTCCTCGCGTCTGGTTGATGGGAATGTGAGCCCAAAGTAGCCTGGGGCTTACAGCTTCCCACACCTCACCGCCACGCTCCCACGCCCCCTTCATTCTTTTGTTCAGAAGAAGAGCCACTCTCTGTTGTTTGGCAGTCTCCTGCCCCCAATAGAGGACTGTCCACCCTTTATGGTGGCAGGAGTCAGAGCCGGTCCACCGGACCTTCTGAATGCCACAGAGATCCAGGCGGTACCGGTCCAGCTCCCGACAGAGGAGTGGGAGCCTCTCCTCCGCAGTGAGCGTTCGAACATTCCACATGGCCATTTGTAGTGGCTTTTTGTTTCTGGAGGAGCCCCGAGGGTAAAGATTCAATCACCTGGCTCCGCCAAATGGGGTTTGGCCAGGGGATGTCATAGACGCCTGTCCCCCCCGGGGCCTCTGGCACAAGCTTGTTAATTACAGTTTTCAGTCGTAGTTTAGTGGTAGTTCATTGAAGGTGGAGGGGTTACCAGCCCCTTGCACCCGTCCAGAGCCCCCATTTAGCCGCTGTGGTGGTCACAGACGCCATGAGGGGAAAGGCCAATTGGAATTGGCCCTCCCCCCCACAGCACTGTCCACGACAGCTTTGCCTGTCTGGCACCACGAGGAGGTAGGGGGTTGTTTTACCGCACCAGACACGCGCGCACACACACACGCACACACAAATGCATGCACACACTCGTGCTTGCAGAGAACAAAGATCACCCGTGTAAACTTTTATATAAGCTGTTGGGACCTTCTTGCCAGTATCCAAAATTAGGAAAAATAAGAATGTTTTACTCTTCCGGGCATTACAACAGGAGGTTGTAAAGGTGTTCAAACACCAAATAAATAAGGCTTTTTCTGGTGTTGGCCAATTTGTTTCAAAGACAATGCATATATTATCATGTTTGTTGGCATATTTTTCCACAAGTACATGTGGTTAATGGAGACTTGATGCCTTGCAGAAGGTTTCTCTTTGGTGTTTGAGCATCCTTATTAACACCTGTTTGATTGCCCGAAAGGGTGAAACCTATTCTTATTTTTCATCATTTTACATTCGCTGTTGGCGGTCACCTGTGAAGGCCACCACGGCACACAGGGACCTCCCCACCGCTGTCTCAGGGCCACCAAGTGGCGATGAGAAATGGCCAACAAGGCCCAGCTGGTTAACGCGTTTGCACGCAAAAAATCCCTGCCCGGCAGCCTTGCACATCAACTGTTGTGTGTGTGTGTGGACAGTGGCTGCTCCCTTGCTCTGCTGCCATTTACTGTCTCTGGAACTCTCCCTCTGGCTGCGTGTGATCGATGTCTTCCCACTCCTTCAGTCCAGTCTTAAGACTTCTGCTTACGACCGTTTTCTTCCGTGTCATTATATCTTGATTCGCACAATAACGGGCTGCTGTACACGTAATTGATGTCCCCGCTCCCTACATCTCAATATGCGCTGTCTTGAGATGTGGTTAAATTGCACTTTTAAAATTGTGTCTTCGACTGCGTTAATTTAAAGTAGTTTTTGCGAGTCCGACGTCCTCCAGTTGTGATACGACGCTGCCCTTGCGACCCCCGCTCATCGTGCATGTGTGCCCTCTGCCGCTCGTTATGCTCGCAGGTTAATCTGGAGGAGAGCCAGACTAAATCTTCAGCATTCATCAGGGCGCTCATGACGTCCTTGTGCCAGTGTGCGATCGGTGAGTTCCTTTGCATACATGCACGCACGTTTTACTCCGTCCGGGCTAAGGTCGACGTTACGCCTGTCCTAATCGGTGTGGATTAAAGCCCCTGTGGATTGGACCGGAATGAGAGCCTCACTGTGCCCATGATTCACCACCCCCTGAACCCCGCACTCCCCGTGTGCTTTGCGTATACATAGCCGAATCTCCGTGTCTCAGTAAGCTTCTGACAAGGCCGTCCTTTAGAATTGATGTCGCAAAATTACCGCCACGTTCCTGGCATGGACACATAGGTTGCTCTTCATCCGTGTGGCGTGTATAAGTCTATTGCCAAGTTCTTTCCCGATGTAACTAATCTGGACATTGGTGTCTGCGTTGCGTGTGGCTGGGACGGATAGCAGCTTTTAACGTCCATTGTCCAGGAAGTGGATTCGGGTGACATGCGGTGGATTGCTTAAATGGTTCCCCAGCTGGAGTCTTCCCCCTATGCCGCAGTGCTCCTCCGCGCGCCGTTGTAACTCCCCACCCCCCCTCACCCCCCGTTTCTTCCACGCTGTGCCCCACCCCCACAGAGGACCATAGAGCCCAAGTCACCGAAACCCCGACCATCACGAGCAGAACGCGGATACTGATCAAGTACCTGGATGGAGACGCCACGCGGGAGCTGGAAGCACTTTATGCACTACAGGCTTTGATTTTCAAGCTCGATCACCCCCCAAGTGAGTAGCGCGCCCGCTCGCGTCGCTCAGCTCCTCGAGGCGCCATGGCGATCCGGCACGAAGAGCTCGTGCCCGGACAACCGCAGCCCGTCTCCCTCTCCTGGGGAGAGTTTTTTTGCAAACGCGAGGAACTACGAGCAAGGAGGAGTGTTGCCTTGGCAATGCCTAGTTAGCCCTGGTACCTGCCCGTGTACCAAAGTCTTCAGTGGCCCAAGCGAGGGCCCATTTACCAATGTGGAATTTGGTTGATGGCTAAAGCTCACGTTAGGATGCTGTAGTGAATAATACCGGGGCTTGTAACTTGAGCCTGTCAACGGGTGGAGTGACAACGCAGTGAACCCCACCCGACCGGCTGAATTGAACTTGTCAAGCCTGTCCTCGTAGCGATCGCTGTTCTGGTAGCAGTTACTGGTGGCGGCAATCCCGTCCTCCGACAGAAAGGCACTCTCGTTCGTTCAGCCACTGTGCCTCACATGAACTGGGCTAGTCTCCGCTGCGAGTGCTGCTAATGCCCTAGTCCAAACTGCTCTCTTCTGTTGCACTGCTGAGCCATCCGTTGGCCTGGGAAGGGGGGGGGGGGGGTGGCGTTCTCATGGGATAAGTGCTGAGTGGGTTCAATTTGTTGGCCCTCCAGGAGTGATAGGTCTGAGGCAGCATTTCTGAAGCTCTTTCTAGTACTGCCAAACTTGGGAATTGATGCATTTTTGCAATTTAAACATATTTTATGCTTATATATTTATTTTTACTGATTTGCTTGCCATTCCTATACTTTGCACTCCTATTGGCTTTTTTGCATTCTAACTTTGTGACCCGCACCTACTATGTATGTTGAACGTCTTTCGCGTCGGATGTAGCCAACCGTGTTAAGCGGAAGTGCGGATCATCTTTGGAAAAAAGAGCGCCATAGCTTAGCTCATCGTATTTATCCAGGGTAAAATAAAGATTCCCATTCCGTACTGCGCCAATCTGGTGCTACTTGTGGGCATGTTGCCTGCCGAGCGGCCGCCGTTGAGACGAACGCGTCACGGTGACCTTGTGCCGCCCGCCCATGTCACCCTCGCCCCCCCCCCCCCACCGGTGCACGTGTGCAGAGGTCCTCCAGACACTGTTTGACAACCTCTACGACGAGGACATCATATCCGAGGACACTTTCTACCAGTGGGAGACGAGCAACGACCCGGCCGAGCAGCAGGGCAAGGGCGTCGCGCTCAAGTCCGTCACCTCCTTCTTCAAGTGGCTCCGCGAGGCGGACGAGGAGTCCGAGGACAACTGAGAGACGGACGGACGGACGGCGGCGGCGGCGGATAAAAATCGTTAAATAAAAAAAACTACGCATCCTGCCCCAAGTTTTATTTTTGGCTTTTTATTTTCATCTTTTGGGGTGTTTACTCCCTGTTGTGTTGCGGCGCGTGCGCGCGCCTGCCCGCCCGCACGCACCTCTCGGATCCCGACCTGCACTCTTCTTTGTCCATCAGCCTCTGCCGCCCTCTTCTAAGTGGTCGACCGCCCCCCCGCCCCCGGGCCGCTTGGCGATAATGGCCGACACAAGCGAAACTGTCGCTCGCGATGCGTTTTGAGGATTTTGCGAGGTACCAGGTGGGGAGAGGGAGGCCCTCTCTCTCTCTCTATCTCTCCTCATCGCCAGGGCTGAGTTTCCAAATTACGAGTTTCCCCGAGTTGTTGAAAACATTTCCTGACTTCATTTCCACCTTTTTTTTTCTTTCTGATTTTTTTGTTTTTGGGGTTTTTTTTTCCCTTTGTTATTAATTTCAGCCGAACGGATATAAAATGGTCGTGGAGGAGTCCGTTAACTAATGATAGGCGCGCAATGAGATCAGTATTTATGTAGTTCCACCGGCCAGGCGAGCGGCTGCTGCAAACTGCCGCCGCACCATCCCCGTCCCCACCCTCACCGAGCTGTAGTTCGGCGTTGTCTGGCGAGTGCACACCAAGCATCGGCAGAAGCGGTTTAGAATTGTTGAACCCGGAGTCTTAAACCCCCCCCCTCTCTCCACATCACCGACCGCAAATCAAACCATTTTCACTTTTTAATATAGATCGACTGATTTATCGTGTTCGTTTGCATCTTTTTTTGACAAACTTGAAAAAGCCTGAGGATTGTCAGGATAACTAATCATGATTACTCTGCATTTTTGTTTTTGTTCGTGTTTAAAAACAGAAACGTGATTGGGTTTTTTTTTCCCTCTTCCCTCCCCCTCGCGTCGCTCCACGCGAAAGCTGTCGTTGAACGTGACGACTACGGGCGGCGCCTTAGGGCGGCGGGGTGGGGGCACGGTGAGAGATGACATCACAGAGCTGTATTTATTATTATGGCAAAAAAAACGTTTTAAGAAATACACTTTTTTTCTCTTTTTGTTAAGTGCTGGTTAAATCGCAAAAAAAAAATTCCAGTTCTCCGAAGCTTTATGAGAAATAATACGTATGGAAAAAAGTATAAAAATACAAAAATAAGTTAAAACGTAAAAAAATATATAAAGAAAATTAAGGGTTACCTTAATTTATTTTTTAAAGTCCACACTTGCTCAGTTTGTTCGATCAATTTAGAATTTCTATTTAAGACAAAAATAAGTGCTGTAAAATAGACCTTTTCCCAGTTTTCGCCTTGAAACAAAGATTACTTAAACTCTAGAGAACGCAAGAATAACGAGTGCAAGGAAGAGGCTGGACTCGATAGAATCTTTTTCGCTTATTTTTATGATTTAGATTTTTTTTTTAGATCCTCGATCCCGCTTGGGCTTTTTTTTTGTGGCTTTTGGCGACAGAGGTTAATAACTCTGTCTAAAATCGATGCAACAAATGAGAGGCGAGCCATTGGATTGTGAGAAAATCGCGCTTTGGCTTCTGTGGAGAAGACCCCCCCCCCACACACCCACCCCGGAGAGACAGGGAGGGTGGTTTTCTTGGTGCGTCGCAGCAGTGCGCTTTCTTTTCTCTCTCCCCTCCCCCATCCCCCGTTCCTCGACCTCCGACCTTTATCCCACGTTAATAATAAAAAGAAAACAACAGATGCAACAGCTGGGGGCAGTGGGGGGGGGGGAAAGAGAAAAAAATTGTACATACGAGATGCTGAATCGAGAAATATTTAATAAAGGTTATAACCCTCTTTTCACTTTGGAAGCAACACAAATAAAAAGACGCTCTTGCAAAAGAATATTTTCAAGTGTGCGGGGTCTGCTCTTGGCAGCGTTCACTATGAGCTAGTAAAAAGTGGATTAATGTGCCTATCAGTTCTTACGATATATGTAAAACGAATAAAATGACATACGATGAGCATGTCCCGTTGATTTGTATCTGCAGTCATTTTGCTCACGACAAGGTGGTGGAGGGGGGGGGGTCATCGTACGATCGTTGCACGTGGGGGGGGGGGGGGGGGAGCAACTTAACGGGGTGACGCGCGGTGGTTTGCCGTGGGGACTGAACTCTTTTGGAAGCCGCGGGGGGGGCCGGGGAGCGCCGCCATCGCTCTACGAGTTGCATCGTGAGGCTGCTACCACCTCTCCGGTGGGAGTTGTGTGTACACACGGATCCCTTGTTGCCGGAAAAAAAAGACTGATTTATAGTTTCTACTCAGGCACTTTTATTTCATCCTCAACCCACCCTCCTGGTTAAACAACCGACCGACAGTAGCTATCAGGAGGTACTCGTCGGATTGTTCAATTCACCTCGGGGAGGTGGTTCGTTTTGAGTTTCCGTAATTCTCGGTTGAACTCAAGGGTGAGAGAGGGGGGAGTGGTGAGATGCGCCGAGTTCCGCTTGAGGGGGAAACCGCTGGTGTTGCGGACCTCACTTGAAGGGGTCCTTCCTGGGGGACGAGAGAGCACATTTCACTGCTCACTTCAGCCCCCCACACACACACACATCTCTACGCATTCTCGTTCGGTTTGCATTGTGTAAGCATCCTGCATCGGCGGTGTGTGGTGCTGAATGCATCTCTCGAGCCGAGAGAAACCCGGGGCGCGTGATTTGCCTTTGCTGTGAGCGCGCATGCGCCCTGCCCTCCTGCAATGTAAATGTGCCAAAGCACCACTTTAGTTTCCCCAAACTTTCTTGCGACGTTTTATCCCCCCCCCCAGCGAGGCAAGGGCAACGTTCTGCTGACGTTCACGGCGGTAACGTGTACAGTGCTGTGCTGTCTTCTCTCTTTTTTTTTGCAACCAATACACAATTGAAATGCCATTTTGTTAAATAAAAACAGATCAATGGTTTGGCTCTCGTTGACAATTTTTAATAACCGGCCATAGGTTGCAGAGACGTTCCGGTGCAAACGGCGTTTGCCGATAGCCAACGTCACGGACGCGTCTTGCGTTGCAGATAGCTAAGGAGGAGGGGAGGGTGATATCCTTTAACTCGGGGTTTGTTCACATTTAGCGCAGTACGAGTGAGAATTATCGCAGAGTTGGGTATACCGTGTATACAATGCAACTCCCTGCTGAGAGGCGCGAGATTCTGCACGGTGTCACTTCAGCCGAATGTTGAAATAAGAAGTGTGGAGCCCGTGTCGTTGATGAAACAATAAAAAAATGTTCCCAATTCGCAGCCATCGAGCGAGCACGGACAGTGGGAGGGGAGGCAGTGAGCCGGCGCCCCCAATATTTGCCCAAGCGCTCTGCTTCTGTTTTATATGGTAAGACGTTTTCGGTCAATGAGCGTTTCACGTGGGATGTGACGAGCACATGGAGGAAAACCCCACGTGGGTGAGGGGGGGGGGTCCGCAGTCCTGCCTCGTACAGAAGGGGCCGCGGTGTTAGCCCGCCCTTGTTAGCGCCTTTTCCTGGCGAACCTGGGGTATGGCACCTCGCCACTCGTGTGTCGGCCACCAACCCTCACCACCAATGCTGGATTATAGGCGCGCGCCACTAGAATTGCATCCGCATTTGATGGAACAGTTAATTGAAACTTGGGTGTTTTACCATCCTTTACATGTATTAATTTTCTAGCGGCGTGAACCAAGAGTCACGGATGGTGCTGAGTAAAGGGGGGGGGGGGGGGGCGTGATTTTGCTTCATGCCCAGCAGTCGTTCATTGTCTCCGACGCCCGTACCGAGCCGTGCTTCATCCCCCGGCTGCTGTTGGGAAGACTCGCTGCCACGATTCTGCCTTTGCACTTAAGCGCGTTGAACCTTTTTCGCGCTGTACGTAGCCAACCGTGCCTATCGGAGGTGCTGGAAAGTCTACAAGGTAAAGGTGTGGGGAATCTTCAGAGTTTCTTTTCAGGATTGGTCGAGGCACAAAGCCCCCTTTCAAATCTCACTGGCTGATGTGTACACGTGTGCTGGGGTCACAAACCCATTTCAGGAGTTGGTTAATAAACATTATTTTTGCCCCGCAAGGACCAATAAAACTAAACGCAAAAAGCAGTTCTAAAGTGAGTTTTCAATCTAGCTTGAAAAGTGCATAGCTCCTCGTGGCTTCCTAATATCCAAATGGAAGGAGCGTTCCAGACGGCCGCAGAAGCGCATCTGAAAGCGCTCGTGAGAAAACGGGGCCCAGTGCGCAACCTGGCGCTTCGCGTGGCGCTGCGTGGAGAGAGGGCGATCTTCGGGGAGTTATGACCAGCTCGTCATACTCCTCGTATGTGAAACGTCAGTACTCGAGTTGTGAACGTTGTGGGTTTGCTCCAACACACCGGTGTGCTGATCATCAGCATGTGCATGCCCCCACGGGGCGTCGCAGTGTCCCCACGAGCCGCCACCAGGCAAATCCTATCCCGCGCAAGCCGCCACGCCGATTGCAAGCCGAGGCCGTGGTGTCGAAGATCGGCCTCGAACCGTGCGTGCCCGCTTCAGGCCGTGGTCTGCCCCGGGTTGCGCCTCTCCCAGTCCCGCGGTGGGCTGTCGACGACCGCGCGCAGCTGCCCTGGCGTGAATGTCGATGCCCAGGCAGCCTCAAGTTTTCTGGCTCTGACCGTTTCGTGCACAGGCGGGCATCCCGTGCGAAGGCGTTGGTGATGCGTTCACTGAAGTCGATGCGGAGTATCCGTCGCAGGCGCGCACCGCTGGTCGAAGGCACCCAGCTTCTGCTCGGGGACGCATTAACCACAGTTGTAAGGGGGGAGGATGATGTGTATGCATCGTCAAGTCGAATATTTGTTGCTGTTGTAATAGCGGAGCGCCAGCTGTGTCTGTCGTGCTGTTCCGTGCACTCGCGTATAATTAAGATTCGCCTTTTTAATCTCTACCTCGCTGCTTCCAGTGTGTTGCATATTGCAGCCGCGATAGGTGAACGATTTTACCAATTCAACGTTGTTGCCCGCTATTTCCACTTCGGGCAATTTGTGTGGCTTGCTCATCAGTGGTCTGTTTTTTGTTTTAGCCCAGTTTATTTCCAGACCAAATGGGAGGGCTTCGCCGTGCATGTGCTCCAGGGCTAGGAGTAAACCTTCAAGCATTTCATCATGCAAGGTGACATCTTCTGCATCGTCCAGGCCGGTTACTCCCAGAGGGGCCTTTGTGGGACCCTGCGCTGCTGTATCCAGTCCAGTAGGGGGCAAGGACCAGGTTCGGGGCAACGGTTGCAGCCTTGCCTCACGACGCTTTTCGTCCATGGGGCCAGACCAAAAAAATAACTTATTGGTACCACGTAAGGTGGCAAAGTCTCGTAATGATTTTTGTTATCCTCCACGTGTGTGGGACATTCTGATATAACCTTTGCAGAGTGGCAGCTGAGTTGTAGTTACCATGACTTTTATACCCATACCCTATGACAGGCGTCTGGAAAGATTAAATGGACATTATTACTTTAAAACTCCCTAGACCAAAGCCAGTTAGGTCACAAACTGATCTTTATTGGTTTACACACACAATGAAAACACAGGATAAGGAATACCATAGTGAGGTAAGGAACTACTTGAATATTATAAACATTGACATTTGCATATACTTAGTCAATCTAACCTATAAATGTCATTGTTTGTCTATGTGTCTGTGTGTGTGCGGCTCACAAACCGTGGGGTTTACGTAAAAAAAGTAGCCAGGTACCAGGCCATAAGGCCCGTGCTGGGCCAGCGCTATCCCGATTTCGTGTCTGTCACCTTTAAGCTAAATCTTGACTTAAAGCTTTAGTGACTGCAGGAATTCATATTATTTGGGTCTTTCGATAAAGCCACGTAGATATAAAAATAATAAAAATAATATCACGACGTTTCGATCGCAACACAAGCAATCGTCATCAGGTGAAAAATATAGCGGGAGAGCTGCTGATGCAGGAAAAAATATATGGTGGGAGCGCTGCTCTGGCAGGAAGTTATAAAGGTTTGAGATGGGGGTAGCCCAAGGGTCAGAGGGTGGGGCTAGAGATTAAATTTGCATGTAAATGTCAGATCGGAGAAATCTTGACAAACGAAGCTGTGGGGGTGGCCATTGTGCGAGATTAGCATGTCAATGTAAGAAATTTGCTTGTAAATGTAAGCTTGGAGAGAGCTCGAAAAGAGCCATCGCCACATGGAGGTGGAAAAGGATGGCAAGCTGCCATTTACTAACGGTGGCTGTGTTAGTGAATGTAACTCAGAGAGTCGAAAATAACTGCTAATATAGGTAGGTAGGAAGTGAACAACACAGCCAGTTATGACCTAAACTATTTAATAACGTCCTTCCAATTATTTCTAAGTTTATACCCATCTTCTCGGTTGAAAGTGTCTTTATATATCTGGATGGCTTCATGAACGAATCTTTGCTGATAGCCAGTGGGTTTGCAGAGTACCCTCGTCTTGGCAAAATAAATTTCGTGTGCCCACAGCGTTAAAATAATGGTCAGCCACGGCTGAGGAATTGGTCCTACCGCGTTTCAGATCTGCCTTATATTCACGAACCCGGTGCGAGACATGTCGCTTAGTTTCCCCAATGTAACTGCTGCCGCAGACAGCTTAGTTTGTAGACACCGGGGTATTGCATGTCAGGGATCACATCCTTCACAGATGGGATAAAATCACTAATTTTATGTACTGTGTTGAATCGTACCTGGATCTTGTGTTTGCTCATATTTTTGGAAACATTTTTGGTGACCCCTGCTATGTATGGCAAGGTGATGATTTTGATCGGGTCCTCAGATGGTTTTCCCAATGGTTGGGGTGATAGCTTTACGGATTGTGTAGTCTGAATATCCATTCTTCTTGAGGGCTTGGTGTACGTGCTCCAGTTCACTGGCTAGTTGGTGATGGTCGGAAATACGAGCTCTATGGTATAGAGTTTTGATGAGGGAATTCTTCTGGGGTGGATGGTGGTGGGAGTCAGGTTTCAGGTAGGCATCCGTATGGGTGGCTTTCCTGTAGACAGAGTCCCATTGAGTTATCTGGTCTCTTTTCGATTAAAACATCCAAGAATGGTAACTTGCCATCCTTTTCCACTTCCATGGTGAATTTGATGGCTGGGTGTATGGAATTGATGTGGTTGAATAATTGGTCCAGAGCTGGTAGACCATGTGGCCAGGTGACAAACGTATCATCTACTTATCTCTTTCACAAGGAAGGACGTAGGGTGGATACCTGGATGGCATGTCTCAAACTTCTCCATGAAAACATTGTCTACAACTGGAGATCAGGGAGAACCCATTGGGGTACCTTCAACTTGTTTGTAGAATGTTCCATTCCAGGTGAAGTAAGTGATGGTGAGGCAGTTTCTAACCAGGGCCGGTACATCAACATTCAGTCCTTATTGGACCAAATCTTCAATGACTGCAATGGTGTCAGGCACAGGAACTTTGGTAAACAAAGATACCACGTCGAAACTGACAAACAAGTCACCTGGAGATAGTGAGATGTCCTTAATTGAAGATATCAAGTGAGCTAAGTACAGCTGAGGTGGTCTTACCAGTGAATGGTTGTAAGGTCTCAGACATAAATCGGGCCAGTTTGTAGGTGGGTGAGCTAATGGTGGATATGAAAGGATGGAGTGGTGTACCTTTATGGATTTTTGGTAAGCCATAAATTCTGATATTATTTTTATTATTTTTCTATGTGGCTTTACCAAAAGACCCAAATAATATGAATACCTTTTTTTTGTTTGCGTTCCGACCACAGGTATTGTGGTCAATGTAAAGATGACTCCCTGTAAAAAAAGGTGTCAGTTTTGTTGCCAGATAAAAGGGTAAAAAAACAATTATCATGTTTTGTTACTGGCAAGAGGTTTTCAATGGTGTAAATGCTTACCCCGAGCTCTCATACTCTGATGGTGCATTGTCTTTGAGTTGTGCACCTTTTGGCGTCTTCTGGTCCAACACCATGTGAGACGAGGCTCTAAAGAAAGCTGTCTCGGGTGTGGACCAATCAATTGCAAGGAAAGTGCATACATTATCAGAGGTGTTTTTTGTTTGCGTTTCGACCGCAGGTATTGTGGTCAATGAAAACATGACTCCTTGTAAAAAAGGTGTCAGTTTTGTTGCCAGATAAAAGGGTAAAAAAACAATTATCATACCTTTAAGGTAGTTTAGCGATTTAGTGCTGTTTCCCGTTATTTATTTATTAGCTAGCGGACGCTTGACCATACCAACTCACACGTGTTCCCTGGTGGGGGTGGGCCCCTACCAAGTCACACGTGTTCGGTGGGGGTGAGGGGGAAATTTTATTTCGCATTAAAAATGCAATAAAAAATACACAAAATGCTGAGGTCATTTCTTCATAGTGTGATGTCCTCTTCTCACCCCCCCCCCCCACCGCAATGCGTGCAGTTACTACTATAGAGTCAGTAGATGCTACTACTATAGGCCGTAAATATTACTGCACAGCGGGCAGGGGGATCGTGGGTGGGGGGGTAGCAGCCCAGCCCCAACCTGCCAAGGTGCCACCTCGGCCGGCTGGGCAATCTAGGCGAGGCCGGGGGCTCTGCATGGGACTAGGCCTCACCACGGCAATGTTTAGTACTATTTTCTTGCTTCTTTCGCTAAACTCGTGTAGATAGAAACCTAATATTTAAATTATCACCTTGCAAATATATTACAATAATAATGTTTGTGTGTAGACAACTCTGTGAGATGTTCCCTCACCACTGATGGTTTCTTTAAGATGAGCGATATTGTCCCAGGCTAAAGTTGTTAATATACCAGGATGGATGTTAGCTGGTAGGGCAATGTCACTCCCTGATGATGAGAGTTTCTGAAGACACAGGGAAGTGTCGATCTCTTCCATCTGTGAATGGGACAAAATGTGACCAAGTCGGTTGAGGATGTTTATCAGCTCTACATTCCCTGACAATGACTTGACACTGAATGGCAGAACAATGTGCTTGGATATCTTGGTCTTTCCACATGTCACTGCGTAAACTATGTCATGGGATGCATGATCAGGATCATTAGCGCCTGTGAGTAGATAGTACAGGAAGACAATGAGCGACTCTGAAATGGTAGGACATTCTGCCTCTGGTTTTACTTCAGGCAGCCAGGCTTGAGGAACATCTTGACTCTTGATGTCCTCTCTCAATTTGATGGCTACTTTGGCTATAACATCTTGAGCATTGAAACTTTTCAGGGTCTGCAGCTCCCTTTTGAGAGACTGTTTTTCTTTGGTAAGTTCCCTCATGGGCAGGTTATCTGGATACAGGAGGAGTCTTCCTTTCCCATCAGGGAAGATGCACAAGGCCCCAGCAATGCCACTCTCCAGCTTCCGCCTTATGTGCTTCTTGGTTGATTCCTTGACTTGGACAATGCCGAGGGAGTTCATTGAAGCAACCAGTCTAGAAGTGAGATCAGCCATTGTCATCACTTGAGGATTGCCAAAAAGCTCCATCTTGATGAAGAGGAACAGCTCATCGTATGACTGATTCACAGAGCTTCGTACTGAGCTGCAGCATCCATATCTTCAATGCTGGCAACCTCTTCCTTGGAAACCTCCTCTTTGGTGTACAGTCTATAGCAGGAGCTGTGGTAGTGCCCTTCAGCTGCTACAAGGTCTCTACTCACAATGGCAAGGATTCTGCTGTCCGTTTTATTTGTGACTGCACTCCTGATCTTTGCATCAGCTTGCAGTTTTGTTGGTTTTCTGACAAAATATGCACTCTGCGCCATAAGTCCAGACGTACTCGGGGCATGTCGAGCTGTTCTCTGAGATTATTTCTCTTCAGCAGAGCCACTGGCACTTTGCTTTTCTTTTACAAGGATGCCATCAAGAACTTTCTTCATGGTGAAGATACTGCGACACTTTCTGTGGTAGTAGATTTCTGTAATCTGTTCCTCGGGAATGTCTTTTGCCAGTTACAAAACTGGTGCATGATTTCATATCTAAGCTTCCCTGAGCAGAGTTCTCCAGGAGTCAACACTTTGTGATGGCACCAGCTTATCTGTATCATCAGAACAGTGGATGATGCAGTCCAACACTTTGTGGTGGCACCAGCTTATCTGTATCATCAGAACAGTGGATGATGCACTCCAACCACGGTCGCTTTGGTAGTGGGTTGTTACTTGCTTGTTCACCAGTGGCCGTATTCAGTCGGTTTTCACCTGCACCATACAGTACAATCAGAAATCATAATTACTTTGATGCAAAATCTTAATTAATCTGACAGTACTTTGGTTACACATTGACGGCAGCAGAGAGTTACAACCCAAAAGCAAAAATATAATTGATAAAGGGTCAAATTAATCTTAACTAATCTTAACTAAATTAAGGGGAGGTACTACAGGTGAATAGGCAAAAACAAAATCCTGTCCTTTTATCAGAATGGAAAATTACCAGATAAATATACACAACAAATTTAGATTTTTTTGTACTGTGACTTTCCCCCCATTAATTTATGCATATTTTGTTATCTCATTAAATATCAACAAATGTTTATTATGTAAAACACAATATTGATTTAGTAGATGAAGTCAGAACTTTTTGGTTTGTTTTAATGTAATCAATAATTAATTGGTTGGTAATCTACAGAGGCTTTTGTCAAAATAGTGTTCTTTCAGTAAATTATGTTAAAATTACTTGACACGTTAAAAAAGATGTGACCTATTTTTTTTTAGATATAACACCACCACATGAAATGAAAATGACAAAATATATGAAAATCCCTCTGAACATTTCTAGCTATTCCAAGTAGGAAGCAGTAAGTAGAATTACGTGGCTTTACCTATTATGAAACATGAGTTGTCAAACTCGGCGTGTAGAATGTCATTTTGAGAAAGTCGCAATGCCAATTCTGGCATTGTGATGCTAGTAGCAATGAGATTTGAGAGTTCTACACTCGTGTTCCCCCTCTTATTGCCATGACAGCAAAGTTAATAGCCATATGTGACTAAGCTAAACATCTGCTCCAGAGAATAAGCTTTTCAATAATATGCAATTCAACTAGGTTATTTCTTAAAATACGGAAACAAATTGCGATGAAAGATGCTAAATAGACTCTTTTTAAAGTTTTTTTTAAACAATGGTTTTATTAACAACTTCATTTAACTCACGGTCGAGAAGTGCGTCAGTGGCGCCTGAGACACGCAGCGCCTGCGTTTTGTGCGAGCCGATTCCGCAGTTTAGGGACCGCGGCGTTTTTGACCTACACAAATATATAAATAATAAGGCGTCCATACAAAATGTAAATTGCTTTGAAGTAGCGAATTAATTGATGAATTGATGCCGATTTTGATACAGGCATGCATTGTCACCGGATCTGAGTACGTGCGCAAAATGTGGAATTGATTGGACAACAGGAAGTGGACGAAATTTTGATGACAATATTTGACCACGACAAACAGAGAGGAATCAAGTTAAGTAAAACCGCTGAAAAACCCCGCTAATTTAAGGCTTTGTTTACTTGGCGCAGTTTGCATTAAATCGTAAAAACTAATTATTTATAAAATATAAATCGTTCATTTTAATTATTTTAATCATAAATTATAATTACCAACAAAGTTATTGGTAATAATAATTGTGTGCATGTTATGAAAGTTGACAATTTATAGAAGCAAAATATAAAAAAATATCAAGATTGACAAACTGAACAAAAATCACGTAGGTAAAATAAAAAATAAAATAAAACAATTAAATCACGACGTTTCGGAGGCAACACAAGCTTCCGTCTTCAGGTGGAACAGTCACAGCAAGATCGCTGCATCAAGTGGGGAGGCTCTGAGAGCCTCGAGCTTAAATACAGGTTAAGGGGGGGGGGGAGGAGCCAAGTAGGGGACATTGATGGGGGGCGGGGCTAAGGTTAAGGTGGGGGGGAGGAGCTAAGTAGAGGACATTGATGGGGGGCGGGGCTAAGGTTAAGGTGGGGGGGAGGAGCCAAGTAGGGGACATTGATGGGGGGCGGGGCTAAGTCAATCCGTCTTTTGTTATGTTGATGGTGCGGGGGATGCGGTGGGTCACTGCACGGGGGCAATGGAAAATGGAAACAACAATGGGAAAGAATATGCACACAGCATATTCTTTCCGAACTTACCTATCTACGTGACTTTACCGAAAGAACCAAAGAATATGGATCCATTTATATTTATGCGATCTAACCCAAAAAAAACCTCATGGATAATATTCGTCGGGAAAGCCTCCTACTACGACGTGTTAAACCGGGCTAACGAGTTATGCAAATTTCTCTTGAACGACATTTTAATCGAGCTCCCTACCCTGTTGCTTGACGGCACCAGCATGCGCCTGCTGTTTATTTAAAGTTGTTGCAGGATTGGGCAATACTAAGAGCCCACTCGTGACCCAGGCACCTGGAGAGTTACAGGCTTAAGTGTGTCTGACGTAACATTAAAACCAACAGCATTTAAGTCACTGTTTATCATACGGCTGATCACGTACCTACAAGCACGGTTGGCTACGTACGGTGCGAAATACGTTCAACATACATAGTCACAGGTAAAATGCAAACATACACTATTAAAATAAGCATTAAAATAACATTTCCCAGTGCTCTACCAGGCTGCTGTTATTTTCCTCGCGGCACGCCGTGAGGAGAATGTTTGCAATTTAAAATCAGGACTTAAAATAAAACGTAACGATGTTTTATTTAGCATGTAAGGGTCACTGAGCTATATAGCTCTTTTTTCTGAAGCGACATAGCCACAAAATAAATATAGCCCAATGAAGTAGCTTATCATGTGAAAATGTATAGCAGCCAAACACTCTAAACCAGTGGTTCTTAACCTAGTTGGAGGTACCGAACCCCACCAGTTTCATATGCGCATTCACCGAACCCCTCTTTAGTGAAAAATAAAATGTGATTTTTTTCAAATTCAAGACATAGATATGTTTTTTACTGGTACACAAAATGAGCCGTGCATGAACATTACCTTGTTCAAAGAATAAAACCAACACAATGCATAAACTCACAACAAATTACATACCTGGAAATCAATGTGACTTCTGCTGTTGCCTTTGAGAGATCAGTTCAGATATGCGTGGCTTCACCTTGGCAAGTGCCACTCTCATGTCATTTTCACAGCAAAGTCTGTTCCTTTTCTTCGTTTTTATGTCCAGCATCCTCGAAAAGGATTGCTCACAAAGATATGTTGTAACAAATGGTATAAAAAAATCCAGGGCTTTCTTAGCAATAACTGGATACTTGTTCATTTGTTGACACCAAAACGTTGAGAGCGTTGTTCTTCTGAAGAGTTGCTGTTGAACCTGGCTCTGCTGAATTTCAATGATTTCGTCGAGGAATTCATCATTGACATCTGCTGTTTCAACAGCAAACGTGAACGGCTGTCTCACCCATACTGGATATGACTCTCTTGTAGGGAAATATCCGTCGAGAGACTTTGCAAGCTCATCTAAGTGCGTGGCAATTGTTTGCTTCAGTTCCGTGGATACAGAAATATCTCCGATTCCAGACACATCTTCGATCTTACTTGCACAGTCGTCCAGAAGCGGGAAGTTTGCGAAGTTATTGTTCTCTGTTCGTCGTTTCCATAACGGTAGCTTTTTTTGAAAAGCCTTCAGGTGTTCTTCCGCTTCCATGATATTGACTCCACCACCCTGCATCTGCTGATTGAGATGATTGAGAGCTGCGAATATATCAGCCATGTACGCTAAAATGAGAATGAACTCAGGATTTTTGAAGCAATCTGCATGGCAGTGTTGGTGCTCTTGCAAAAACAGGGCTAATTCCACACGCATGGCAAAAACACGATTCAGCACCTGTCCCCGGGATAACCACCGAATATTAGAATGGAGCAGAAGTACCTCAAATTCAGAGCCCATTTCTTTACACAGCTCACTGAAGATGCGGTGCCTCAGAGCACTTTTTTGCACATAGTTCACACATTCCACCACAGTTTTTAATACTTCTGCCATTTTTGGAGGTAAGGTTTTTGTTGCCAACGCATGCCTGTGCAGAATACAATGCGTCACAATGATGTGTGGTGCATCGGCCTTTACTAGCGCACCAAAACCAGACTTTCTTCCCAGCATGACTGGAGCTCCGTCCGTACAAACTGCAGAAACCATATCCCATGAAAGATTGTTGTCTCTGAAGAAGTCATCCACAAGCTTCTTCACATCGGCTGCCTTCGTTGTTGTTGTAAGAGGCTTACAAAATAAAAACTCTTCTTTTATCATGTCGTCTTTCACATAGCGTACAAAAACAGCAAGCTGGCTTAGATCAGAAACGTCTGTGGTTTCGTCGAGTTGAAGGCTGAATTTTGCCGGGCTTGAAATCAGATCCGCGACTACTTGAGCCAAGATGTCTTTACTCATGTCTTCTATTCTGTCACTGACGGTGTCATTTGAAAGGGGAATTTGGGATAATTTACCTTCGGCCGCTGTTCCGAGTATCAGATTCGCCATCTTTAATGCAGCTGGTTTCACAAGTGTTTCACCAATGGTGTGTGGCTTGCCCTGCTTTGCGATCAGGTAAGCAACTTCGTACGATGCTGTCAGGATCGGTTTGTTAACAGGTACAAATCCAAGAGCAGGCAGAGTGGCCCTTTCATCGAATCTGGCTCTCTTCACCCTGAATTCAGCAAGTGTTGTGTTCTTGTATTCCCCGTCTCCATGCAGCTTCAAGAAGTGTTCCTTTAGTTTTGCCGGTGCAAGACTAGAGTTGCTCAACTTGGCGTTGCAAATCATGCAGATAGGATGCTCACTCCCATCACGTTCCGTGATACATGAGAATCCATGTTGTACATATTCGTCCGACCACTTTCTTCTTTTGCCCGACATAGTTAGTATGGATAAAATATTAATGAAATCACACGACGTACGACAACAACAGTCACACGTTGACTACTGAGTACGCACTGAATTCCCCGCAGCGCTGATTGGCCAAGCAGTGTAGCATGATCATCTGCAGCCAGTGATGGCCAAGCGGGCTGTGTGTGTCATCACAAATTTACACAATAATTCAAGTGTGTCCGGACCTCCGTGGCGGGGGCTCTGCCGAACCCCTGAGATCGACTCACCGAACCCCTGGGGTTCGATCGAACCCAGGTTGAGAACCACTGCTCTAAACGCGTGTTTCTAAATGTGAAGGGAAAAACCGGAGGGCCCGGCGAAGAATCCACGCGACCACGGGGAGAGAAACACGTCAACTCCAAATAATCAGCAGGCGTCAGGGTCGGGATCGAAAGCACGACTTCCTGTGTACCCAGTGAGGTAGTTAACATCTCGCCACCGCGACTTGAACGCCATTGATCTGGGTGAGGAGTGGGGAAGGCGGTAAATCTTCCCTTCAGATGTAATCTGTTGTATATGCCGGGTATTGAAAATTTAATAAAAAAATAATAAAAATTGAAAGAAATTTGGAAAAATGCGTAATTATCCGAAATCATGTTAATTGAAGCATTATGCGCATTAATTATGCAATTTCATGTGATTATGCTAATGTAAGCCGTTATTATAATTAGGCCCTGCCTCGTTGTCGAGGGTAGTATTATCAATCGGGATCATATAATTAATTGTATGAAGTTATGCAGGTGTGTTGTAAGCTCGGCTTCGTTGCCTAGGGTTGTATTATCAATCGGTATAATACAATTATTCTCGCTTAACATTTACTGATTATCTCTTAATGTGTTTATGTTCGGTCTCCAAATTCAAATCTCACCGCAGGATACAGTTCTTATGATTAAGATTGTTATGCATGAACTTAGGAAGGCACCACTCAGACACTTCTGTGTTAAGCAATTTTAATTTCTAAACTAAAACCTTAACACTCTAATATGCGAACTCTTATGCTTGGAATTGTCAACACAGTACTCCAGGAGATGTTCTCCTCAATGATTACGTTGTTAACTGGGTAACAGTACAATCGATTATTCCTCAGAGTACGCGAGCATACACGGCGAGAGGAAAAAGTCCTTAAAATTAATGCAACGATATTCATACGAAGGCAATAAAGAAACATGTCCCGAATGCAAAACTTATACGGCAATGAATTAATGGGCAAGATGATGTAATTAACGAAATGTTTGGAACAATGGTGTGCAGTAGTATGCCTGCTTCAGCAAATACTTATCAATTGGCTAAGGCTTCAATAAATTCGCAGGCAGATTCTGTGAAGAAAAGAAAGATTTCAACACAATATTTTCCCTGTGAGTGTGTAGATTCGTAACTTAGGTTTCTAAACGTTTAGTTTTCATCGATGAATTCATTGATATTTACGCAAATCAAAAGAAACAGAGCTACTAAAATACTTCTAAACGACCGTTTCCCCGTAACCCAATGGCAGTTGTGTTCTTCGTTATCAGTTGATACTTGACACACTTATCATGAGTCTTATTATTATTAGTCCGTGTATGTGTTGAGTGTGGATGTGTCCTTGACCGATTCCTTGGGTCAAGCAGACGCCCGGTGATGCGTTGTCATGTGTGGAAGTGTGCGGATCATACGGACAGCTGGGTTCTCCTTCTTTCTCACGGGCGGCCGGAGTTCTGTCCACAGCCGGTTGGAATAGTCGGCACGACGCCGTCGGTGCGCGATGATCCCGTCGTCAGGTGGCGCCCGCAGCTCGTCCGCTGGCAGCTGACACCCTTGCTTGGCGGCGCTGGTGATGCTGCGGCGCGCTCTCTCCTGCTCCGTCTCTCTGGCGGTGTCGATTGCGCGTGCAGCTGGTTCTCTGCGATGCTGGCTTGGTCGATGCCTGGCGCTTTCCGCCCTTTCTCGACGTTGATGGCTTGACGTTGCAGAACTCTTCGGTGACTGATTGCCCTCGGTGGCTGGCTGTCATCTTCGGTGGTTGATCGCCGTCTTCTGACGCTGGTTAGGTGTGATTGTCGATGGCCGTGGTGTCGTAGTTGCTGGTGGGAGCTGGCACTCGATGTAGAATAAACTTTTTGAACTCTCACTTGATGGCACATCGCTACTCGGCAAGTCTCCCCATCCTTGGTTGATTGCAGAGTCCACCCCGGAGCTTGCCGCTCGCCACCCTCTCCTGTCGCTCGCAGAACTGTCCCTTGCAGAGCTCAACTGTGTGTGTCGTGTCGCTGGTTATATGTGGAATTTCGCCCACCTCGGCTCGCCTTCTCACAAAGGACCAGAACTTCCTTTGATTTCGCTCTGTGTTGTGGGGGGGGGGGAGTTGTACACGTGTCCGTGTGTGTATTCTGATTTATTCAGCCATCTGTTAAGTCTCACCCTGGCTTGATTCCTGTTCCCCTCCTCAAGTTATCCCGTCATCAAAAGGAAAAAACAGATGCTCCAGATTGCCCTTCTTCTGCAATAATGCAATAATTAATCTGGAGGGAGGGGGTGTTCCCCCTGTCCGGGCGAGTTCTCCCCCCTCTTCTCTTCCCTCCCGGTGTGACATTCTTTTGCCTCTCACAAAGGGGTGTGTTGAGGCTTTTGAAGTTAAACATTTTATTTGACCTCTTATAGCTTGATACCGTACCACTTTGTAGTTATGATTCTGTACGTGCCTCAAGGTATGTTTGTAGCAATTTATTAGTACTTCCATCGTGGTGTTTTATTTTTAGGGGGAGATGCCCTCTACATGCGTATGCAATTTCTATCACGTGCTGCTGTAAGACAAAGGTGGTTGGGAGACTCTCTTTCTCTATGGAGTACATTTATCTTGGTCACGTGATCGACCCACCTCGCCCATCTCCCCTGGCTGACCCCCCGGTTTAACACTTCATAATTATTATTTGGTTTATGTTTCCCAATATTCGTGAATAACTTTAGTATTAAATTCATATATGAGTGTTGATAACCCACTACTGTAGATTGTAGCCTGGTTTTTAATCGGAGTGAGTGTGTTGGTCTATGATGCTCACTTATTCTTGTTGCTGAGTTTTTTAACTTTCTGTTAATTAAAATAACCAAAAAACTGTCTGGTTTTCGCCGCCCTGGAAGCTGCCGAGGCTTTGAAGCCGTATCGGGATTTTTCCAGACTCTCATTAGGAATTCCCCCCCTTCTCTTTTGTTTTGGGTTTTTATTATCTTTTATGGCTTATCTCCGGCTGCCTGTTTCCGAGTGAGAAGGGCAGCTGCTGTGAGGGGAGGGGGGTTCACCTCACCCCCTTTTGCCCCCACGCGACACCACGATTAATAAAAAAAAAATTGGCAGAATTATTATTAACATCAATTTTGGAAAAAGGCCTATACACAACAAATCTAGAGACTTGAGACGCAAGGGTTCGTGATTGGCGTGGGTTTGTGAAACGAAGTCGCCAAGCCGCGAGATGACGTTCTGGGTTCAGTGAGGGAAAACAATTCAAACATTTAAAAACAATTCGAACATTTCAATGCAAGACCCCGCAATAAAAAAAATTATGACTCAGAAATGTTTGTTTGTGGAATTTTATTAACCGTATGTAGCCAACGTTAATTGAAGATGCATTTTGTTAACAGTTCAGTTTATTTCGAACACCGTTTCCGTGACAGACATAAAAAATCAGAGAAAAATTAACGAATCATACAAATAAACATCTTTTAAAAAGGGTAATAAATCATATAATTTCAAATATGTTTTTATTTAAAGGTTTTAGCCAAGTAAGGAATCAAAGTTCAAGATTAGGCATAAAAAGTGCCAGTGGAAAAACACACCATTTCAAAGAAGCACAATTTTAAATCTCCAATTTTAAATATATATAAATGCGCCAACAAACACAAAGTATCATTGATTACTCTTTACATCGGGGTGTTTTTTCATGGTGTAATATATTTATTGACGATGATAATATAAAGTCCCCCTGCCAATAAAACCTAATCGCTGCACATGCGGACAGAATTGTGCAATTGAAGCTATGACATTGGGAATCGGACCCAGAGGCCAAGAATACCTTTTGCCAATGCAGCACATTAACAAACATTGCCCAATTTTTGATTTAAAGCTTTCGTGACTGCAGTAATTCATATTCTTAGTTTTTTCGGTAAAGTCACGTTGAAGAGAAACAACAAAATAACAAAATATATATAAAACAATAAAAACGTGACTTTACGTGACTTTACCGAAAAAACTAAGAATATGAAACATTGCCCAATTAACCGAGAAGTAAGCCAATATCACTTTTAGTAATCCAGCACTGTGTAGATAGCGAGGGTCAGTGTATCACACGAACGCGTGCAACTCCCCTTCCTCTGGGGCATTTGTGTGTTGGCCATACCGTAGGAGAGACTGCAGGAGAGCAAGTGGGATTGATCTCTGTCTGCACAGACATAGTGTTGCCTCCCTCACAGGCGTGGGTTTTCTCCAGGTACTCCGGGTTTCCTCCCAACATGTGTAGTGGATTCAACAGAGTCGCAGACGTACTTCTTGGAGGCAACACATATTTAGTAATACCAACACATTAACACAAAGGGGTTACTGCCCCTTCACCAGATAACCTGTGGTGGTGGACCACCAGGCTAACAATGGTAGTTACTGGGAGTAGCAACAATGGACAGTGTTGTATATGCCGGGTATGCAAATTTAATGAAAATAATAAAAATTAAATTAAATTTAAAAAAATGCGTAATTATCCGAAATTATGCTAATTTATGTTATTTTGCGCATACATTATGCTACGTAGGGAGGTGTAATTGTATTAAGTTATGCAAGTCTATGCGATTATGCCAATGTACGCAGTTATGATAATTAGGCTCAACCTCATTGTCTAGTGTTGTATTATCAATCGGGATAATACAATTAATTATATGAAGTTATGCAAGTGTGATGTAAGTATGCTAATTTAAGCTTGGCTCCGTTGTCTACGGTTGTATTATCAATCGGCATAATACAATTATTCTCGCTTTAACATTTACTGATTATGTCTTCGTGTGTTTATGTCAGGTCTCCAAATTCAAATCTCACCGCAGGATACAGTTCTTATAATTAAGATTATTATGAACTTAGGAAGGCATCACTCAGACACTTCTTGTGTTAAGCAACTTTAATTTCTAAACAAAAACATAACAGTAGTAAACATAACACTCTAATATGCTTGGAATTGTCAACACAGTACTCCTGGAGATGTTCTTCTCATTGATCCGTACATTTAACCCTCAATGATTACGTTGTTCAAATGGGTAACAGAACAATCGATAAATTCTTCAGAGTGACGTGAGCATTTTAACACGTAGGCTTTCGCGACCAATATTATTCATAATAAAGGTTTTTGGGTTAGATCGCGTTTATTTATAAATGTGTCGTAACCCTCCACCACCCGACACGGCCAATCAGCAAAAAAAGTGTCACGTTGACAAAAGACAAATAATTCATTACTTTAGTCCACCGGTGTGTTGAATAGTGAATCCACATTTACAGTTTGAGTGCGACGTTTCGCTGGTAAATACATCCAGCATCATCGGGCAATTCGCCAGAATGGTAAAGCCCTCGCTTGCTCCCGGTTTTATATAGAGCAGCAGGGTGACGTCATCACTTAACTCATATCAGGTGCAGTGATTAGAGGCGGAGGGGGGGATATTGTAATTATATAATCGATTAGTAATCAGTCATTGGTTATGATTAGTAATGAGTTGTAGATTAGTAATTCTTTAAATCAAAATGTAATGTGTATTATTTAATAATACGCTTCCAGCATATACGGCGATAGGAAAAGGTCCTTAATATTTATGCTACGATATTCATGCAAACAGTAATGAAGGAACATGTCCCGAAGCAAGAGTAGTTATCAATTAATTCATTGGCAAGATTACGCAATTAACGAAAACGGATGAGTAAAATACTTCTAAACAATCGTATTAAAGTAGCTGCTTTTCAATGCTTTTCACAATCAGCTGATATTTAACGCACCACCTTGGAATGGCAACCCGTCTTGAAACACAAAGATAACTTTTTGGAACGATCTTATTTGTCCCGATATTGTGGGTCTTCTTTGCCACTTGTTCAATTCTTGCGTAAAGCAGACGCCGGGCGATGCGTCGTGAGGCTGTGAGTGCGGGGGAGGGTCGTACAAACGGCTTCGTTCTCTGTCTTGCTCGGGGGCGGCCACAGTTTCTGTCCACAGCTGGCTGGAAGAGTCGGCACAACGCTCGCCGTCGGCGCGCGATGATCCATTGTCAGATAGCGCCCACAGCTCGTCCGCTGGTCGCTGTTCCTCACTCTTGTCTCGGTTCCCAGCTGGTACTGGTCGATGAGTGTGGGTCGAACCCACGGCGCTCTCGCCGGCGCTCTCCTCTTCCTCACGGGCGGCTGGTCAGGCTCTTTCCCCTGCTGGATGAGCCGAGTCGGCACAACGCTTGTCCGCTGGCAGCTGACACCCTTGCTTGGTGGCACTGGTGGCGCTGCTGCGCGCTCTCTCCGGCTCCGTGCTCTTTGGCGATGCCCGATTGCGCATACAGCTGGTTCTCTGCGATGCTGGCTGGGTCGCTGCTTTGGGCTACCCAACCATTCACTTGGATGCTTGCTCGTCGTTGCTCGTTATTCTATTGCTCGGCTGTAGCTGCTTGTCGGAGCTGGCACTCAGGGTAGAATGACTTTGAGCGATATTTCTTCTGTCAGCTCTGAACTCGTGTTCGGTGACACATCGCTACTCGGCAAGTCTCCCATCCCTGGTTGATTGCAGAGTTCCACCCCGGAGCTTGCCGCTTGCAGAGCTCAACTCTTTGCGTTGATTTCGTAGACTCGTGGCTTCTGCTGGTGCAGCTCGTTGACAATGTGCCAGTCACGGGGGCAGGTCCCCAGAGCCTGCCGATCGCAGCTGCTAGTGGGAGCTGGCACTCACTCTCAAAACTTGTGAATTGTATTTGCACACCTCTTACACAACTCTGATAGCTTAGTACAACACAACTCATTGCAATCGTGGACTTTGCAAGCGACTCAAAATATCAGGATAACTGTAGAATAAACTTTCAGCGATACTCTGTCGGTCCATGCCGAACTCGGCACCTAACATCACCTCGCCCCTCTTCTCTGCGAGACACAGCACCCATTGCTAATGTCGAGGCCATGCTCCGGAGCCTGCCCGTCGCAGTACTCTCTGTCGTTCGCAGCACTCCACTTGCATGATCTGTGTCCGTGCTTAAATGTGAAATTGTCTCCCTCCTCTCTCCGCGTCTCTTGCGAGAGAGAAAAACCAGATGCCCTCTGTCACCGTCCTCCTCCCGTGGCCACAGCTGCCTGGCTGCCCCCCCCCCCTTTTTGACCTTTGATAGTTTATGTTTTTGTTTGCATTCCCAATCCCTCTCTTCGTGGTGTCTGCTAAGAGGGAGGGGACGCACCTTTCATACGTATTTATGGCTACCATGTGTTTGTGTCAAATTGTTGGAAGACAAAGGCGGCCGGGGAGGCTCTGATTTCATGGAATACATATTATCTGGTCTTGTGTGTTTGACCTATTTTCTTGTATCTCTTTTGAGTTACCCTAGGTCTAATCTCTTGTGATTATTATTTGGTTTATGTTTAACCAAGATTTGTAATGTCATTAGATGTTACCTCCGGTATTTCAAGGGTTTTATTAACTTTTGTTCCCTGTCTGCATCCAGGGATCCGTGCTTTTTATTCTCGAGGTCAGAGATATAGCTTAGTTTGGACTTTTCGTGATTGCAGGAACTCATGTACTTTGGTTCTCTTGGTGAAGTCACGTAGATAGAAAGATACAATAAGAAATAAAATAATGAATACTGTAGTCTATAATGTCGACTTATTCTTATAGCCAAGCTTCAAACTTTTCCCGTATATTAAAATATATATCAGTTATGATGTCCGTTTGCCCTGTGCTCTGCGTCCGTGCCAATGATTCTGGATATTTGTTTGTGAACTGTCCAAAGCGCCAAGCAGGTCATGGCATGTGGTCCTTTGGCAATCTGGAGATTTGCAAATCGTCGTTAACCTTCCTTTGCCCCGGAGTTTATTATGTAATGGCCATTTACAACCTCCAGATGCTAGGTGCTTGTGGGAGGTAGCGGGTTTGAGGGTGTTATATTTATTTATTTAGTTTATCGATTATTATTACGAAACAAATGGCAGAATTATTCTTAATATTAATTTTTGGAAAAAGGCCTATATATACAACAGGCTTAGGTCCTCGTCCACGTGTTGGTGACTTCTTCTCTCAGGCGTAGATCTTCGGATGATGATAGTAACGCAGAGCCGCGGTCCCTGTGGGGACCCGGTTTATATGCTCCCGGGTCGTGTCTGGCCCCGCCCTTGGCCACGAACAGCTTTGAGAAGCCTCTTGTCGTTTCTCGACCCTTCCCATAGGATCTTTCCCCTGACACGTGACCACCCCCTAGCCCCCGCCTGGGACCCCTGTGTAGATCTTACCCGTCACGTGCCTTCCGGGGTCAACCAGAGTGCCATGGCCCATGGCTGACACTCTCACATTCCCTTCGGTAGGAGTCAGCACTGCACGCCACGCGTGGTGCCACTGCGCTATCCCAGCGCTCACCGAGCCCCCTCTAGGGCTCGGTACTACACCCACCTACGGGGTGTCCGCGATGACAATGCATCGCACGCCGTGCCTCGCTAGAGCCGGCATTAATCAGCGACATTCACGATGTCGCTACATACGTGATGTCCGTGATGTGAGTACATCACACGTAGTGCCCCTCTAGGGCCGGCACCACACAGTGACATCTGAGATGTCACTATATCACCCCCCCCCCCCCCCTTCATAGCACTCAGCCGTCCCGGCTGTCAACTCTCCTTTAAAACGAACTAAGTGAGTAAGGTGATAAAAAGTGAGTAAAAAGTGATTAACGCTTTGTGTGCCTCAACAAGTAACAATAACAATTACCAATTAATTACCCAAACCTACCTATACAATATTTACACTCCCTACAAATGTACATTACAATGGGGACAAGGGTGTGAGCACAGAACAACACGAGAGAGAGAAAAAAAAAACAGTGCAATGAACCGCGAACGCTCGGAATCCCCTTTCATTGCCAACATCTCCCACCCTCACTGTTTAACAACACCTGCAAGCACAATAAGGGCTAGGTTCAGCCAATAACTGATACAGCTTACCGAGTGCGACAACCAACCAAGGGTGTGGGAGTGTGTGTGCATGGGGATCACGAAACCCGAAGAGTTTTAGAACGAGTCCTTGTGGCCGGGCTTCCAGGGGAGGGGAACATGAAAATACTCTTTTGTTTTATTCGGTAAAGTCACATAGGTAAGATAAAATCAAAGAAAACAATTAAATCACGACGTTTCGGAGGCAACACAAGCTTCCGTCTTCAGGTGGAATAGTCACAGCAGATTTTCTGCTGTGACTAGCAGCAGATTTTCTGCTGTGGCTATTCCACCTGAAGACGGAAGCTTGTGTTGCCTCCGAAACGTCGTGATTTAATTGTTTTCTTTGATTTGATTTTATTTTACCTACGTGACTTTACCAAAAAAAACAAAGAGCATGAATCCTTGCAGTCACGAAAGCTTCAAATCTAGAACATGCAAATATCCGGTCAAACCCGGCTCCGCTCAAAGAGCAGTAGGCCAGGTCGACTGGTTCTCCTCTGCCGACTCCAGTGGAGACGGCGCAGGCGACGGCGCAGGGGACGTCAGGCGTGCGGCACCTGGGGACGGAATCAGACGACTCCAATGAGGACCACCCTCAGTGGGCACACACCCCGGCTCGCCGTACACATCTGACACTCGGCCCCTGCGGTGAGGAGATGGAACGAATTCGCGCGGCGCGATGAAGGGTTTGAGGCGCGAGGGATGCACAAACCAACTCCGCCACCCTAAGCGGATCTGGGCACACTGTGGCCGAACGACCCGAATCACATCTACCCGCACTCTCCAAGGTTTGAACAATTTGGGCGACGTATCCACCGGTACCTGTGGACAGTGCAACCAGGCTCTGTCCCCAAGCACCCACTCACATGTAGAAACACGGGAACCCCTCAGCCGTTCATTATCCAATTGGCGCAAATCAGAATTAACCCTAGAGGCTTCCCACACTTCCAAAAGCTTTTGAAAGGTGAAACGCACAGTCAGAAATTTTAGATTTAACTTTGTCGGGCGCGGCTTGTAACTGAATATCAATTGGGGGGTTGTGTTCACTACCATACATTAAAGAAAATGGTGAGTAGCCGGTGGATGCATGAGGGGCCATCCTATATGCAGATATGACTCCGGGAATGTGCAAATCCCAGTCGAGTTGGGACTCACTGACCTGGTGGCTCAACATGGATGTCAAGAGTCCTGTGTAGGCGCTCCACCGTGCCAACCGTTTGCGGGTGGTATGGTGACGTGTGTACTCTCTTTGTTCCCAACAAATCGCACACCTCCAGCAACATCTTTGAAGTGAAATTTTTGCCCTGGTCAGTCAGAAGACGTTCGGGAGCACCCTTGTCCATTACATAGCCATTGACGAATGCCTCGGTGATCGTCGCCGCTGACTGGTTGGGAAGAGGCCAGGCCACAGGCCATCGTGAAAAATATTTGACTCCCACCAGCAAGTACTTATTCCCACGAGGGGTAGTGGGAAATGGACCAAGGATGTCCAGCGGGAAACCTGAATTGATTGTAATGGTGGACAACAGGGTTTCGCTGGTGGCTTCCGTCGCGTGTACTGAACACACCCTTTCAACAAATTTGTGATATCCTCAGCCATGCCAGGACGGAAGAAGTCCAACTTAAGTGTGGCCAGTGTCTTATGCACACTTAGGTGCAACAAGTGCTCATGTACCGCCCAGATGACCTTGCCCCATAGGGCAGTGGGCACAACGATGTTGTAATGGCGCAACCCTCCATCCAAATGGATGAGCAGTCCGCCTCTAAGAATGACAGAGGCGATACCCCATCAATCCTCGCCCCCCTCAGGCTCTCTGACACGGCGTCGCAATTTAAGCAGGGAGGCGTCCTCCACCTAGAGGCGCCCCCATTCCGTGTGGTCCAACCCAATGACAGCGTCACGTGCCGCCGGACACTCGGCCAACGCAGATGTTACTGCTTCAGCCGACGCCGCGAGCGAAGAGGACGAGGGCTTGGCGGCCTGCTTGCAGCGCCCGGAGCCTGAAACGCAGGCGCATCCACCACTTGTTGGCAACCGCGACAGGGCGTCAGCGTTCATGTGACGGGAGCCCTTGCGATAGGTAACTTTAAAGTCCTGGAGGACCTCCAACCAGCGTTAAAAGTTGGCCAGATGGCTGATCAACACGCAGGATGTACTGTAGCGTTGCGTGGTCAGAGCGCACTTCAAAGTGTCTACCATAAATGTAGGGACGATACTGTTCCACAAAAAACACAATGGCCAATAGTTCCCAGTGTGTGACACAATACCGTTGTTCGGCCAGAGACAGCACCCTGCTGTCGTATGTGACAATACTCTCGACGCCATTGACAACTTAGGACAGAATGGCTCCAATTCCGGTGTCACTAGCGTCTGTATCAAAGACAAACGGCAATGAAAAATGGGGTAGCGGAGGGGAGGGGCGTTCACCAAGCCATCCCGGAGTGCACAAATGTGGCCTCCTCCTCCTCCCAATGGAATTTATGACCCTTAGCCGTCAAGGCGTGGAGAGGCTTAGCGATTGTAGCAAACCCAGGGACAAAACGGCGGTAATAGGACGCGAAACCTATGAAACTGCGTACCTCCCCCACTGACGTGGGGGTCAGCCAAGTTCGGACACACGTGGTTTTGTCCGGGTCAGTCGCAATACCCGATTCACTCACTATGTGGCCAAGATACCAAACCGATTTCTCGAGGAAGTGACATTTATGCGGTTTCAATTTCAGGTTGGCCGCACGCATTTTAAGAAAGACAGCGCGTAGCTATTCGTCAAACGTGCGGCTGAAAACAATGACATTGTCGAGGTATATCAAGCACGAGTCCCACTGGAGACTAGCCAGGACCAGCTCCATCAATCGCTGGAATGTGGCCAGTGCAGAATGAAGACCCATCGGAAACTGATTCAATTCAAACAAGCCTTGTGGTGTACGAAAAGGCTGTCTTGGGCTTAGAGGCTTTGTCTAGTGGCAACTGCCAGAACCCGGATTGGACAACAAAGGTGGAAAAGAACCGCGCTCTGGCTAGAGCATCTAGTGAGTCATCCATTCGAGGTAAAGAGTACGCATCAGCGACAGAGAGCTTATGAAACTTACGGAAGTCTACAAAAGCGCAAGCTACTATCGTGCTTTTTAACAAGTACAATTGGTGCTCCCCATGGGCTGGTGGATGGTGAAATAATGTCTGCGGCTAAAATTTCGTCAACGTGTTCCTTTTCCGCAGGATTCAGCCGGTAGGGATTCTGCCGGATGAGAGCGGCGTCACCCGTATCAATGTGATGACTCGTAGTGCGTCCAATATCAAATTTTCCTTTACTTAAAAATCATGAAAATTCGCGCAAAAGCGCCCGCAGTTTCCCCCTCTGGACCCCGGACAATTCCACATTCTCGGAACACAGCTTCTCTATCCACCCCTCATCAGGTTTCTGGTGTGGCCACGCATTCGACGCGGCACTCACATTGCCAGCAATGCTTCCCTCAGGAAGCGCTGGCGACGCATGAACTAGCACGGTACCTTCCTGGATGACCGACGTGTCTAGCCTGAATGAAGGGTTCCTGGTCGTTGGATACCAACGTCTGTGCCCCCAACAACGTCAAACCACGGCTGACTTTATTAGCAGGACCCAAGAGAATTCATCCCGCCATCGCCCTTCGGTCTAGCGGCTTCCGCAATAATAGGGTAACCAACATTTGCGTGCCGGGGGGAATCCTCACCATCCTACACGCAAGTGCTTGCACGGTAGCATTAGCCGTGTATAAGCGGGTGGGAGAAAGCAAAAATGCCATTAGACAGCCGGATGGTAATTCCAGGCACCCCTGGTCAATACAAATTTTCAGGGGCATTCTTCCTAAAAAATCAGTCCCGAGCAAGCAAGAAATAACAAGGGACATCGAAACAAGGACCTGTCCTGTCAATTTAACATCCGCAATGCACACCTCCGCTGTTATTTGCCCAATAATGCCCAATGAGCCGCCATTTGCAGCGAAGCACAGAGCAACAACAGGGCATAAGGAACAACATTTAGGGGGTAAGATGTTATAAATTAATTCTGAAATGATGGTCACTGATGCACCGGTGTCAACGAGCATCCTAAAGTCCCCCCCTTTTATCAGTCCAACAACAGCGGATGAACCTGCGGTAGCGGCCACCACTTGATGGGCCAGCTCCGACCACTGACCCAGTCGGAGCGTCCGGCCGGCCCGATCAACATCAAAATCCTTCCGCCGTGACGCGCAACCGGAGCGAGACCCGAATGCACTAGATGGGTGAGGTGGATTCAGGGGCCGAGTGTGGAATGTGTCGCGACTCGCCTTAGGGTGCAGTGGAGCAAAGGACGGTCAGGCAGATGACGGCGGTGGTCCGGGGAAGTGTCGTCGTGGTACGCGGCAGCCCGACGAGATGTGTCCCAGCAGGCCGCAGCTGTAGCACACGACGGGCCGCTCCTGGGATGAGGAGATGTTTTCCGCCGTCGCTGGTCGTCCGCCCGCCGCACCATGCCATCCCCTCGCCCGCCTCCACTCTGGGTCGATGCGCAGGCTGGTACAGGCTCCACGTCTTCAGGTGTATCCGGCCTCTCGCGGGACGCGGAACACGCCACCAACCCCTTGTGCTGTTGTAGGAGCTGGCGAGCCTGAATGCATTTCACAACCCTGATGGACGAAAGATCGTCATCGTCTACAACTGGCAGAACAATGTTTAGGTCCTTAGCCAAAGGCAACAGTTTCTCAAGAACTAACGAGTCGACTCTGTCGTCGTCCATTCTTGGAAAGGCAGCCTTTGCCAGCGTCAAAAGTGTGCTATGGAAGGCAAGGGGAATCTCGGTTTCCCCTATATTCCGGTTAGCGAACTTGTGGCAAACATTGGACGGCGTAAATGGGCGCCATTTGGTTGAAGGCTTGAGTCAACATGGCCCTTTCCGATGGCGGGATGATAAGGAACGCTGCCAGGGCATCGTCATCAAGGGCGGTGGGCAGCGCTCTCAGCACCTCCATCCACCCCGCCAAGTCGGCGTTCATGAGGAACCGCTGCTTGAAGGCCACCAAGTGATCTCCGGTGGCTGTAAATTATTTTACGAAGGGAAGTTGTCACCGGAGAGATGGAACGTCCACCGGCAATTTCGACACAACTTCGGATTTGGCGGGTCCCACACTCCGCTTTTCGGAGAAGATGGCGGCTGCCAGCGCGGGCTGCGCCACGGAGGTTTCTGCTTGGCTGGAAATGGCGGCGGGAACTTCGTTGCTGCGTGGCTCCGTTGCTCCCGCTTCCACCGCTGGCTCCGCGATGTGGAGCTCCGCGAGGATGGATGCTGCGGCGTGGAGGAGCTCTGCAAGGCGGCCGTGTGCAGCCTGGAGCACCATCACCGTCGGCGTGGAGCAGTCGCGTCGCTGGTCGGAGCTCTGCTCCGCCGGCAATGCTTCACCTCCCTCCTCCGGGGCTGTTTGCAGGATGAGATCTTCGTCTTCATCGTCCGATGTCCTGGTATGTAGTCTGTGGTGCGTAGACATAGTCTAATGGCTAGCTAAGTAACAAAAAATAGCGTTTGGCCACTTCAGACACCAGTTGTAGTGGATTAAACTGAGTCACAGACATACTTCTTGGAGGCAACACATTTATTTACAGCAACACATTAACACAAAGGGGTTACTGTCCCTTCACCAGATAACGTATGGTGGTGGACCACCAGGCTAACTACGCTAGTTACTGGGAGTAGCTACAACGGACAGGACCCTGACTTGGGTCCTCGTCCATGTATTGGTGACATCTTCTCTTGGATGTAGATCGTAGATCTTCGGATGATGATAGTAACGCAGAGCCCCGGTCCCTGTGGGGACCCGGTTTATATGCTCCCGGGTCGTGGCTGGCCCGCCCTTGGCCACGACCACCTTCGAGAAACTTCTTGTCGTTTCTCTACTCTTCCCGACGGATCTTTCCCCTGACATGTGACCACCCCCGAGCCCCCGCCTGGGGCCCCTGTGTAGATCTTACCCGTCACGTGCCTTCCGGGGTCAACCAGAGTGCCATGGCCCAGGGTAACCTCATCATATGGCTGACACTCTCACACTCCCTCCTGTAGGAGTCAGCACTGCACGCCACGCGTGGTGCCACTGCGCTATCCCAGCGCTCACCGAGCCCCCTCTAGGGCTGGTACTACACCCACCTACGGGGTGTCCGCGATGACAATGCATCGCACACCGTGCCTCGCTAGAGCCGGCATTAATCAGCGACATTCACGATGTCGCTACATACGTGATGTCCGTGATGTGAGTACATCACACGTAGTGCCCCTCTAGGGCCGGCGCCACACAGTGACATCTGAGATGTCACTACACATGTATAAACAGGTATTCGTATAGTTGGCCAAGAATGCTGATTTAGGAGCCACAGCCCTTTTGGGCAATTGTTCTGGTGGCCCTTGTGCACGTCTCTGGTTTCCCCCGCCTCAGAATCTAAAATGGGCAAGATATTTGGACGTGACAGGGCCACCAGTTGCATTCCTCCATGCTCTGAAGGGCCACGGCTTGGATGATGAACTCATTGCTTTGTATATTCAGCTCACGAGGTACGAAAAGGACAAAGGGTCAACTAAGTCTTGTCAATGTACGCGAATACCACGTTATAGACGGTCAAGAGTGGTCCGAATGCGCTGACTGATCCTTGCCATAGGACTTTGGAATATATACCACTGGAATTTCTCTAAAGAGTGCTGCCCTAAGCGGGTTTGAGCGAGACATCACTCGGTCTATATTAATGTCGGTGCAGTCAATGCAGTTGTGTCTGATACATGACCGCCACTGAGACATGCTGAACGTCATTGGTCCAGTCCAGCATTGTTAACTGTGGCGAGTGAATAGCTGCTATTGTCCAGACCCTTCTTTCTTTTGCTGATTTAATCACAGACTCCAGGTGTGGTCCAACGTCCTGCAATACCAGCGTTAAATTATGGACACGTTCATATCGACATTTCATTTCAGAGAGTACACATTTGCTCGTGGCAATTGCCTCCATTAGGCAATGTATATTCTTGGGGGTTTTTATATACAGAGCACATAAAACTCAGAGCTGCCAGCATTGTTAGCTCTGTAATGCAGACCCAGAATTTTTACTACCGTGGAGAAATTAGACCCGAGGCCTTGCCACCTGCGTCTGAAAACCTCACGACTGACCCGTGGGGGATCCTTGCCTGTCAGACACTGCTCGCTCTATAGTGGTTCAGAAAGCTCGTGCAATTACACCATTCGAAGCGTGAAGATCACGTGACGAAATATCACAATTGAAAGTGTCCATTGTGCACACGCCCAATGAAGCGCGACCTTTTAATTGAAGTCGGCTCAACTGCTCCCTGATGGGGGCCCTGGGCTATAATGTGCTGCAGAGCGTCACCGGCTGGCAGCGTATCAGAGTGAATTTCAGGGCCATTTGAAGCAGCGTATCGGAGTGAATATCAGGGCCATTTGAACCCGCTTCACCCAGTGCCTTGCTTGTAAGCCACGGGTGTCTGAGCGCGCGCATGCCTTAGGGGCAGGAAATTCTCCGTGTTCACAGGGCTGCAATTTTCCTCGTCTGCTGTGGTGGCCTGTGGCAGAGTTTATAAACGTGCCTTCACTCGACTGTGATATAACAAAAACAAATCTTTATATTTTTTACATGTAGTTGTTTTTATTTTTTATTTGTTCATGAGTGCCACATTTCTTATGTAGCTGTTTGACCTCCGGGTATTTCGTCAGGCCAGTAGCCAGTGGCATGGCTATATTTAATATACATTTATAAAGTTACAGTATGTGTCCATTTTCATTGCGGGTTATCGGTGTGCAGTTTCATACCTATTTAAAAGGGACTATACGATACGAGGATTTGAAATGGAGTTCAGTGCTTTTGACAATCTGCTGTTGGACCAAGGCCTCCCACACTGTTTCCGTCATGGGGGTTGTTTGACCATACTTCACCACGCTCGGGGAGGAGACGTAGGGCCTGGTTCAGATCATCATCAATAGCAGCAGTCGTGATCAAGCCATTGCTGGATGAAGGCCTCCACACATCACTATTGTCATCTCTCGCGGTATTGCAATGCTGCAATACGTCTCGCGTCAGCTGATCTCATATCGCCACGGTGGACGTTTTCTCGGGCACGTTTCCCTCCTCTGGCTGCCATTCCATTCTAGCCTTGACCATTGGTGCATCCCCGCCCGAGCCGATGTCTTTTCCTCACCAGCCCATACGATGTGCCGAATGCGCCTGTCATCCCTGCGCCACGTGTTCCTCTTGTCTGCATCGGTTCCATTTCGAGTATCCATCGCTCCATGCCCTTCTCTGCATTATTTTCGGTCATTTCTGTTCAACGTTCTTCGCCACTGCCCGTGTTTGTGTTGCACATGCCATAGCGGGCAATACGCACTGATTGAAAACCCCCTATTCTTTAGGCATGTTGCTCCGTTGTATCTTTTTTCCTGCCCCCCCCCCACCCCCAAAATAAAATTGCATAGTTTTACAAAAGCGATGCAATTGTGGTTCGAGCGATTGGCTGAATTCTCACGCACAGTGTCCGGTGATATTGTCCCCAAATGGCGTGGCAGTTGCTGCTGCTGCTACTGCTGCTGCGGGCTCAGAGATTGCACACTGCCAGTGAGCACGAGACAGCGAGCGGCGTCTCCCTGACAAATATGAGCGCCGCACCTCAGAAGCGGCACGCGTCTGCGCCCAGTGCGCAGTGGTCCCTCCGAGTGCTCATTTAAACGTATTTGACCAGGTAAGGCCCGCTGAGCTATACGGCTCTTTTTCAGAAGTGACCTATCACAAATGATAGCCCAACGAAGTGGCTTATAACGTGGAAATGTATAACAGCCAGATACTCTAAAAGCATGATGTTAATTCTAAATGTGCAGGGCAAAACCAGAGAACCTGGAGAAAAACCCACGCGACCTCGGAGAGAGACACACAAACTCCAAATATACAGGCGTCGGGGTCGAGCCTACGGCCTCCATGAATACCAGGCGAGGTAGTTAACATCTCCTAGCCACCGCGGCGCCCAAGTCACTGTGGCGGCCAAGTCAATGCCACGGTGGCTAGGAGATGTTAACTACCTCTACTGGTATACAGAGAGGAGGTCGTGCGTTCGATCCTGACTCCGACACCTCTATATTTGAAGTCTGCATATTCTCCCTATGGTTGCGCGGATTTATGTCCTTGTCCCCCGGTTTTTACCTCGACATTTAGAATCAACGTGCGTTTCGAGTATTTGGCTGCTTTAAATATCCGCGTGATGAGCCACTTCGTTGAGATATAATGTGTGATGGGGCAGGTCGCTTCTATAAATAGCTATAACTACGTGGCTTTACCGAAAGACTCAAATAATATAATAGCAGCTCACGAGGCCTTACAATGAGAGAAAAAAGTATTTGATCCCCTGCTGATTTTTTACGTTTGCCCACTGACAAAGAAATGATCAGTCTATAATTTTAATGGTATGGTCTTGTAGCCCATTCCAGCCTTGTGTAGGTCTACAATCTTGTCCCTGACATCCTTGGAGAGCTCTTTGGTCTTGGCCATGGTGGAGAGTTTGGAATCTGATTGATTGATTGCTTCTGTGGACAGGTGTCTTTTATACAGGTAACAAGCTGAGATTAGGAGCACTTCCTTTAAGAGTGTGCTCCTAATCTCAGCTCGTTACCTGTATATAAGACACCCGGGAGCCAGAAATCTTTCTGATTGAGAGGGGGTCAAATACTTATTTCCCTCATTAAAATGCAAATCAATTTATAACATTTTTGACATGCGTTTTTCTGGATTTTCTTGTTGTTATTCTGGCTCTCACTGTTCAAATAAACCTACCATTAAAATTATAGACTGATAATTTCTTTGTCAGTGGGCAAACGTACAAAATCAGCAGGGGATCAAATACTTTTTCCCTCACTGTACCTGGTAGACTTGACGAAGGAGGCATTGGAAACGCATGAGGACATCAAACGGGGAATCCAGTGAGTCGCTACTTTGACGGCTCTACGTAAACTTTATGAGGGCCCTTTCCAACCTCCACGGGGACACAAGGCCATACAGTGCAGATGTCTACCGAGTCACACTGCAGTTTTAAATGAAATACGTTAGGACATTGCCAGCAGTAAAATAATGCGCCATTGCGAGCAAAACGGAGTCATCCAGTTTCTTTTTTTATCATAATTATGAAACCGTGCAACACCGTTTATGTTCGCCATAAATGAGTCACTGTGTTTTTTTTGACTGGGAAGAGAAACATTGCTCATGCTTTACCAGGAATCTCACAGCTAATTAAGTGAAAGACTTAAAAAACACAGACAACTATCAAACAAGGAGGGCATACGTTAACGGTTTTCTCGAACACGAGGGTGATGTTTCGTCTCTACGCCGTTTAACGCTGCGAGAATTCTCATATGAGCATCAAACACGAGTGTCGTGAGTGCGCTGCGTCCGTTGGTCGGTGTGAACGAATCGACCGTGAGGACGATCTATTTACCACGTAAACCACACTCGTACGTTTACCACGTAAACACACGTGTGTTTTTGTATCACAATGCAATCCACTCAACACCGCACAATGGCAACAATGCAAATGTTCACACATTACCACCGCGCATCTAGCAGTCCACTCGTTGAGGACGTCAGTGAGGACGGACGCCTCGAGGGCGAATCATTAATGTTCAAGTGTCGGTGTTAGGGGCGAGCTTTTGGTGGGCGGGAGTGCCGCGATGCAGGAAGATGAATGGAGGCGCGGGTTTTGTGTTGAAGTGAAATTAAAAGGGTGCGTACGCACACGAGATGGGATGTCGAATAACAAGGGCGGAAATTTTGGAGAATTAGCTCAATAAAGGGGGAGGGGGTGATGACTTCGAACGAATTCGACCCATTATTTGTCGTACGCGGTTTTGCCCAGCACGGAATTTTCCAGGAACGTCACCCCCGCGTTCGGCGACGCCTGCCTGTATACATTTTATAGAGTATCATGTGTGCCTGATTCGCGTGATGGTAAAATCTTGCTTATCCTGTTGATTTATATTATAAAAGTTACCAACCTGAGTGAAAGCAGCGTAATTGTGGAATTTTTCTACCAAATATTAACGAAAAATGTCCTAATACAAATGGCAGTAAGTGAGCACACTGTGACCTCTGTGGTTGGATAATCAAGCTTAGGGATTTGCTGCTTCACGCAGAAATATGATACCTCTTGGATTACATTGCAAAGAATATAATGTAATACCTCCAAGAATATAACACCAGCCAGGAATATAATGTAATACCTCCAAGAATATAACACCAGCCAGGAATACAATGTAATACCTCCAAGAATATAACACCAGCCAGGAATATAATACCTTTAGTTCCACTGAAAGGGGTAAGGTCCCACCCGTGGCATTTCCGCGCCACGGGCGAGAATGCCCCACGTCCGGTCATGAGGTTCTGGCAGTCATTGACAGCGTTTCCTCCTTGATGGCATGCCAAGCAGAAGCATTCACCCATGGGAGTATTTACGATGGTAATTTACACTTTGTTGTCAATCCACTGCTGGGTAAAGGCACGGTCAAAAGTTTGGTGTCGGCTCAGCCAATCACCTTCCTCCGACTGGATGGGGTGGGGGTGTCGGTGAAACCATGTAATTAGTACTTGCTCGGCATTTAGTCAGTTGCGCTGGTACCGGCCTGATCGCATAAACTACGAAGCTATTTGTTATTTTACCAGGTCAGGTCCACTGGCTGCTACGTCGCTCTTTTCCAGAAGCGACTTGGCCACAAAATGGTAGCTCAACGAAGTTGCTTATCACGTGGAAAGGTATAGCAGCCAAATATTCCAAACACGTGTTGTTGATTTTAAATGCGGAAGGACAAACCGGAGAAAAATCCACGCAGCCATGAGGAGAGAGACACAACAACTCCAAATAAACAGCAGACTTCAGGGTCGGGATGGAACCCACGACCTCCTGTATACCATGTGAGGTAATTAACATCTCATAGCCACCGTGGCGCTCACTGGCCAATGCGGAAAAAACGAACCGTGTGCAATCCCCTGGGCCCCCCCGGGGATTTTCCACACCCGCAGAAGGATTCCTAAAAATGCCATCTTCAGAATGCTGCCCCCGAACGAACACATGGGGCTTGCTGTGGCTGGGAGCCTCCCTCTCACCCGGGGGGAGGGGGGGGGAATTCAACTTCAAACAGCCGTTGTCAGTGCTCCGCGTGCCCTTTGCCCTTTGCCGATATGAAAATAGCGACGCGACGGCTATTAGTAGAATAGTTTTAATTATTATTAAAGGACATTAGCCTGGCGTCTGCTTACGCATTTGTTATTGCGCATATACGTGCGCGTGTAATTAGGAGTATATACATCGCTTATGCAATACAAAATCCAGTTCAATAAATTAGGAGTATAAATCGCGCTTACGCAACAGTTCAATAAACACGAGTTCGCCGACGGATTTCATCATCGCAGAAAAGGTGCATTTCACTCTCGCTTTGTGCAAGATATTTGATGAGCCTCGAGCGAGTGGCCGCCTTTTAGTTGCGGCCCTTGACGCTTGCGGTGGGTGATTGACGCTGGCCGCTTTGAAGTGGTTCAGGCCGCGTCGGGAGCGAAGTTGCTGGCCGTGGGTCCCTCTCCCCGGCCACATTCAGTGAAGCTCTCCCACATTGAGTCAGTACTTAGTCTACAGCAGTGGTTCTTCGTCCGCTTAACCTGTGCTGCCCGTTTTGGAGGTGCGAGACACGGGCAGATTATTTTCGAAAGTAAATCATTGAAAACACATTAAGCTCGGGCACGTAACAAATACTTTGTTTCATCAAACCAGATATATTTATTAACATACTTTTTAACGTTTAAGAACCAAAGGGGTGCAAGGCGACCGTAAAAGTTAAGGCCCTACTGGTCTATATAGTATACAGTCTGTATTGTATACAGTCTAGATGTTTCGATTTAAAGCTTTCGTGACTGCAAGGATTCATCTTCTTTGGTTCTTTCGGTAAAGTCACGTAGAATGAGTTACCTGACGTTGTGGCCGAAACGTCGTGAGAATTTTATTGTGTTATTTTATTATTTTATTCTCATTCTACGTGACTTTACCGAAAGAACCAAAGAAGTCTAGATGTTGTGTACTTGCACATTGGCTACGTACAGTATACTGTAGCAGAAACACGCTCTCAGAAGGGGCCAACATGCGTATCGCACAAACCAGCAAGCGTCCAACACGAACCCACGGCGCATGCGCCATACTAAGGTGTGCTCTGAACATCGCGTGAAGTGATGCAGTCACCTCGTCCTGACACGATGACAGACCCAGGTGTTATGGGTTACCTAAGGTGGACAGACCCAGGTGTTGTATTGAGTTACCTGACGTGGTGGACAGACCCAGGTATTGTATTGAGTTACCTGACGTGGTGGACAGGCCCAGGTGTTATATTGAGTTACCTGACGTGGTGGACAGGCCCAGGTGTTATATTGAGTTACCTGACGTGGTGGACAGACCCAGGTGTTGTATTGAGTTACCTGACGTGGTGGACAGACCCAGGTGTTATATTGAGTTACCTGACGTGGTGGACAGGCCCAGGTGTTATATTGAGTTACCTGACGTGGTGGACAGGCCCAGGTGTTGTATTGAGTTACCTGACGTGGTGGACAGACCCAGGTGTTATATTGAGTTACCTGACGTGGTGGACAGACCCAGGTGTTATATTGAGTTACCTGACGTGGTGGACAGGCCCAGGTGTTGTATTGAGTTACCTGACGTGGTGGACAGACCCAGGTGTTGTATTGAGTTACCTGACGTGGTGGACAGGCCCAGGTGTTATATTGAGTTACCTGACGTGGTGGACAGACCCAGGTGTTATATTGAGTTACCTGACGTGGTGGACAGGCCCAGGTGTTGTATTGAGTTACCTGACGTGGTGGACAGACCCAGGTGTTGTATTGAGTTACCTGACGTGGTGGACAGGCCCAGGTGTTGTATTGAGTTACCTGACGTGGTGGACAGGCCCAGGTGTTGTATTGAGTTACCTGACGTGGTGGACAGGCCCAGGTGTTGTATTGAGTTACCTGACGTGGTGGACAGGCCCAGGTGTTGTATTGAGTTACCTGACGTGGTGGACAGGCCCAGGTGTTGTATTGAGTTACCTGACGTGGTGGACAGACCCAGGTGTTATATTGAGTTACCTGACGTGGTGGACAGGCCCAGGTGTTGTATTGAGTTACCTGACGTGGTGGACAGGCCCAGGTGTTATATTGAGTTACCTGACGTGGTGGACAGACCCAGGTGTTATATTGAGTTACCTGACGTGGTGGACAGGCCCAGGTGTTATATTGAGTTACCTGACGTGGTGGACAGACCCAGGTGTTATATTGAGTTACCTGACGTGGTGGACAGGCCCAGGTGTTGTATTGAGTTACCTGACGTGGTGGACAGGCCCAGGTGTTGTATTGAGTTACCTGACGCGGTGGACAGGCCCAGGTGTTATATTGAGTTACCTGACGTGGTGGACAGGCCCAGGTGTTATATTGAGTTACCTGACGTGGTGGACAGACCCAGGTGTTATATTGAGTTACCTGACGTGGTGGACAGGCCCAGGTGTTATATTGAGTTACCTGACGTGGTGGACAGGCCCAGGTGTTATATTGAGTTACTTGACGTGGTGGACAGACCCAGGTGTTATATTGAGTTACCTGACGTGGTGGACAGACCCAGGTGTTATATTGAGTTACCTGACGTGATGGACAGACCCAGGTGTTATATTGAGTTACCTGACGTGGTGGACAGACCCAGGTGTTATATTGAGTTACCTGACGTGGTGGACAGACCCAGGTGTTATATTGAGTTACCTGACGTGGTGGACAGACCCAGGTGTTGTATTGAGTTACCTGACGTGGTGGACAGGCCCAGGTGTTATATTGAGTTACTTGACGTGGTGGACAGACCCAGGTGTTATATTGAGTTACCTGACGTGGTGGACAGACCCAGGTGTTATATTGAGTTACCTGACGTGATGGACAGACCCAGGTGTTATATTGAGTTACCTGACGTGGTGGACAGACCCAGATGTTATATTGAGTTACCTGACGTGGTGGACAGACCCAGGTGTAATGGGTTGCATGACTGAGAGGCCACTGGCAGATGCGTCACGCGTAATGAAATTACCGCAAAGTTCGTTAATTTCAGAAAGCAATTTACTTTGATTGAGATGTTTTAAAACATCGTCGATGCAAGACCCAAGGCAGGGGTCCGGCAAACTGCGTCCCGGAGCCGCATGTGGTGGCTCTTTAAGGACTGCTTCGTGACGTTCCTTATTAGTGACCACCTTATTTCATATGGATTAATAGCAGCAGATTACAGATGTGATTGTAGACATTGTTTTCCACTCAATTGTCTGTCCAGAAGCAAGAGTTGATCTCGTCCATTCACTCCTTTCAAGGAGTGAAAACAGCAGGAGCAGCAGCGGAGTGTTCACGATGCGGTCGACGGTTTGGGATTCGTGGCCACTCCACTCGCAGGCCGCCGAATCTTTGATGGCGTCATTTGTGGCATCGGGTGGCCCGCATCGGCCACACGGCCCGGTCCTGATTCGGTCGATGGTCGACCATCGGCGGCGTGGAAGGTTGAAACCGGGGGAGGTTCGACGGTAGCCCCCCCCCCCCCCCCCCCCGTACAAGAGATGTTTATTTTTCACATTCGCCGTAGTCCAGAGTCTCGCTTGCCATCTCTCGCCTTCATTGTGTATTTGTGGCTTGGGAGTGAAAGGCTGCTGCTGCGATCCACAAGCGGTGGCGACGTGGCGTGATTTCAGGCGACCAGGCAGCGCTGGGTTTATGTCCCGTGTCTCGTATTCATCACGTTGCACTACGGCTCTTGAAATGTTGAGTTTTTTTGTTTCAATGAATTCCTCCACTTCGTTGTGTTGGTTGCTGACCCCCTGCTCAGGCGAATGCATAACGTGGTTAATTAGCACGGTTTAATTACAGCTCCTAACACCCAGGTGTTGCTCAGAGATAACCATCTGAGGTTCTGGATTAGGGGGTTGGCTGCCTTAGGCTGAGTAAATAGCAGGGGTTTACAAAGGAGACAATGGGACATTTAACCGACTTATAACATCTTGGCAGAAAAAAAGTCACAAAGCAGGACTGATTACGTTGGTAAGCGTGGTCACTGGAGGAGGGTGGGTGGAGGAGAGGATGTCAACTATCTAGCCTGGCACGAAGGAGGTTGTGGGATCGATCCGGACCAACACGCCTTCTGTATATTTTGGAATTTGCGTCTCTCTCTCTTCCCGTGGTCGCGTGGATTTTTCTCCGGGTCCTCCGTTTTTTTTCCCTCCACATTTAGAATCAACATCACGCGTTTTGAGTATTTGGCCACTGCTATACATTTGCACGTGGCAACCAGGTCGCTTCATAAAAAAAGAGCTACATAGTTCAGTGGGCCTTACCTGGTAAGATTACAAAAAAACATGGTCTTGGTTTTATCGTTCAGTTTACAGATGAAATGCATTGAGGTTGCGTGTGGAGGGAGAGGTGGAGGTGCTGTAGCCGCTCCTGCGGCAAAGAGCGGCGGGAACAACACCTCAGCAGCCTTGGTGTTCATTGGCTTTGTAGTATGAACTGTATGTTGAACTTCTTTCACACCGTACGTAGCCAACCCTTCTAATCGGAGGTGCGGGCAGAAGGATAACAAACAAACACACGCAAAAAAACAGTTCTAAACAAAAACGTCGTTAATGATCTTGATGGCTTTATCTTGCTACCGCTGCTGCTATCGTCCTCATGACACCGCTGGAGCTATGCACTTTTAAATATAAATTGAAAACTAATTTCTTTAAAAGTTACGTGTGAGTTTGTTGTCCTTCCCCCGCCCCTCTGAGTAGCACGTTTGGCTACGCACGTTGCGAAAGAAGTTCAACATACAGCACGTACGTTGTTGTTATTACCATCGTCGCAGCTGTTTTTCCCAAACAAACTTTGAATCGAAGTGACTCATTCGAACAAAACAGAGCAACAATGACAATCGTGAACGTAAACAGCATCGCCTGAACGTACACACCGGCCTGGAGTGGTGGAAGTTCTCGTGATGAGACTTTTATAAAAGAGAGGGGGGGGGGGGGGTTCTCTAGAAACTTACAGCTGCCCGAGCGATTTTCCAAAACTCTCCTTTTCCATCAACATCAGCAGCCATACCCCATCCACTGCTAGATGATGCCCTACTGGCATAGGCGGAGTTTGACGTCTATATTTGGGGGGGGGGCGGGGGGGGGGGGTCAGGCGTTCGCTTTGTCCCTCAGATTAGGAATTTTGGATGCATATATTTTTTTTTACCTTAATTGTAAACTGCTGAAAATAAATTAGTAAAGGTGTCCGGTTTGGGGGGGGGCAGCGTTTCCCCCCCTTGCCCCCCCAAATTCCGCCCAAGGATGAAGGCCATCTCAAGCCAACGCTGCCACCGCCTCTTTACCCACTTGGCTCGTTCGTCCGTTTCTCAATCCGCTTGTCCTGGTGAGGGACGTGGCGGCAGCATGTTGAGTAGGGCGGTCCAGACCTCTCTTCCCCTGTCGACAGACTCTAGATCTTCCTGGGGAATTCCCAAGCATTCCCAGGCCTGCCGAGCGACATAGTCCTGCCAGCGTGTCCGGAGTCGGCCCCGGGGTTTTCGCACAGTGGGACGTGCTGCTCAGTAGAGTTCCAGGGGGAGTCTACCATGGGGCATCCTTACCAGATTCCCGAACCACCTCAACTGGCTCCTCTCGATCCGGAGGAGCATCGGCTCGACTCTGAGGCTCTCCCAGATTACCAAGCTCCTCACCCGATCATGGAGGGTGAGCCCGGCAACCCTACAGAGAAACCTCATTTTTGACCCTTGTACCCGTGATCTCATCTTTTCGGTCATTACCCAAAGCTCATAACCATAGGTGAGGGTGGGAACGTAGATCGACCTGTAAACTGAGAGCTTTGTTTGAGAACTCGGCTCCCGCTTCACTGCCACGGAGTGGTACAGCGCCCGCATCACTGTGGAGGCTGCATCGATCCGCCGTTTGATCTCCCACTTACCATCACTCACAAATGAGACCCCGAGGTACTTAAACTCCTCCACGAAGGGCAGCGGTTCCTGCCTCACCTGGAGAGAACAATCCACCGTCTGCCAGGAGTGAACCATGACCTCAGATTTGGAGGTGCTGATTTTTATCCCAACCGCTTCACACTCAGCATCAAACCGTTCAAGTGCACGCTGGAGATCACAGACTGATGAGGCCAAGAGGACAACGTCATCTGCAAAAAGCTACGAGGCCACCTCCAAGTTCCCATACTCTCCATATCTCAGCTGTGCCTTGATATTCTGTCCATTGAAATCACAAACAGGAGTGTGGAGGCAAGGCACACCCTTGGCGTAGTCTAAAACCCACAGTGAACGACACCAAGGACAGGGACACAGCGCTCACTCCAGGATTAGAGGGACTGAATAGGGCACAAAAGCAGCACCGGTACATCATACTTCCGCATCACCTCCCACAAGACATTGCAGGGAACACAGTAATTAGCCTTCTCCAAGTCTACAAAGGAGACGTATACTGGAGAAAAATACTCCCATGACCCCTCAAATATCGGTGAGAGGGAAAAGAGCTGGTGAATTTTTCCATGACCATGACGGAATCCTCATTGTTCCTCCTGAATCTGAGGCTCGACCACTGGGTGGAGCCTCTCTGACATCGGCTTTACCTGGGACGTTGAGGAGTGTGATCCCTCTGTAGTCGGAGCACACACTCTGGTCTCCTTTTTTAAAATGGGAACCACGACCCCAGTTTGCCAGTCCAGAGGTACTGCACCCGCCTTCCATGCAACATTGAATAGGCGTGTTAACCACGACACTCCTACACTGCCCCGCGCTTTCAACAACTCTGGGCGAATCTCGTCTACCCCAGCAGTTTTGCCTCTGCAAAGGCCCTCGACCACTGCAGCGACTTCAGCAACCGTGATGAATCCGACCCCCCCAGCTGTTTCCAGGGCTGCCTCCTGAGAGGAGGGCATGTCCACCGGGTTGAGGAGCTCCTCAAAGTGTTCCTTCCACCTCTCGACTATCTCCCTAGTTGAGTTCAATGTTACACCACCCTTACTCAAAACAGCCTGGGACACTTCCCGTTGACCCCTCCTAAGGCGTCTGATGGTTTGCCAGAAGGTCTTTGAGGCTCCATACTCTTTGGTTCTATTCGGTAAAGTAAAATCTAGAATCTTTGAGGCTGCCCAGTAGTCCATCTCCATGGCCTCTACAGACTCATCCTACGCCTGGGCTTTCGATTTAGTGACTGCTGCAACTGCCGCCTTCTTGGCAAGCCGGTACCTCTCAATAGAGTCGGGAGACCTTTTTCCGAGCATAGCTCAGAAAGCCTCCTTCTTCAACTTGACAGCTTCCCTCATCACTGGTGTCCACCAGTGGGTCCTAGGGTTGCCACCATTACAGGCACCAACTGCCTTCAGGTCACAGCTTTTCGCAGCTGCATCCACAATCGAGGTCTTGAACATCGTCCTCTAAGGCTCAATGTCCATGACTTCCCGTGGAGTGCAGGAGTTTTCCCGGAGGTGGAATTTGAAATATTTCTGCACTGGGTCTTCCGCCAAACGTTCCCAGAAAACTCACACTATTTGTTTGAGCCTTCTACGTTTATCTGGTCGGTGCCTCAAGCGTCGGATCCAACTTCCCACCAGGTGGTGATCAGTTGACAGCTCTGCCCCTCTTTTCAACCGAGTGTCCAGAACATATGGCATTAGATCCGATGATACAACTGTAGTGAGTCCAACTGAGTCGCAGACGTTGTCTTGGGAGCAACTCAACATAACATAACACAACCTACACTTGGGTGTTGAATGCCCATCTAGCCACGCTACGGCAGAACTAGACATGGTTCGCTATCCCGGCCCGGACCACGAGCTGGGTCCTGGACCATGTGACTAGAGGCTTCTTCTACCCAACGTGGATCTTCATCACCAGCAACACGAAGAACCCCTAGCCCCTCACGGGGCCCTGTTATATCGGCATGGGCTGGGGCTGGCTCCGCCCCTCACCCCGCCCACCTTCCAGATCTCTCGAGCTCTTTCCCGAAGACTCCCGAGAGCTCTTTTATACCACGTGACCGCCCAGCGGCCCCCGTCCACCAGTGGCCCCCCTCCAATATCATCCGGTCACGTGTTGGCAGGTCAACCAGCGTATCATGCCCCAACGTAACCCTGGCTGGCAGACACTCCTTCTCGCTCCCTCACCGGGAGCCCACACTGCACACTGTACGTGGTGCCTCCGCGCTGACCAGCGCTCACCCAAGCCCCGCTAAGGCTGGTACTACATCCAGTAAGCGGGCTACACATAATGCCAGCGCATTATCTGCCATGGCTTCGTAAGCCCGGCACCACACAGTGACAATCACAGTCACTACACAACTATAAAGTCAATCATTGACTTTCGGAGCAAGGTGCTCTGGTACCAAGTACACTTATGAGCATCCTTGTGTTAGAACACGGTGTTTGTTATTGGGATTCCGTGACTAGCGCAGAATTTCAATAACATCTCAACATTTGGGTTCAGATCAGGGGGGGCATTCTTCCCAATCACGCCTCTCCAGGTTTCTCCATTGTTTCCCACGTGAGCATTGAAGTCCCCTTTTAAGACTATGGAGTCGGTAGGCGGCACTCCATTGAGCACTGCACCCACTGTCTCCAATAAGGCCGAATACTCTAAACTGCTGTTTGGTGCATAAGCACAGACAGAGTGTTTCTTTCTGAGACCCAAAGTCTCATTGAGGTGACCCTCTCATCCACTGGGACAAACTCCAGCTGAACAGAACCCAGCCGGGGGGTTGTGAGTATCCCCACACTCGCCCGAAGCCTTTCACCAGGGGTTACTCCAGAAATAGGAGAGAGACCACCTCCAATCGAGAAGTTGGCTCCAGTACCGATGCTGTGTGTGGAGGTGAGACCGACTATATCTCGTCAGTACCTTTCCACCTCCTCCACCAGCTCTGGCTCCTTCCCCGCCAGTGACGTGACATTCCACGTCTTAATAGCAAGTGTCCATCGCCGAGGTCCAGTCCATCCGAGACCATCCCTCTCCCTGCCACACACTGGCATTGCACACCCGCCTCTCACCCTTCATCCTGTGGATGGTGGGCCCACGGATGGCGCCACGTAGCCGTTTCAGGCTGGGCCTGACCGGGTTATGTGGGAGGGTCACCCAGCCATGAGGCGCTTGTCGGCGAACACCACCCCCATGCCTGGCTCCACGGGTGTGTCCCGGTATCCCTTGTCCGGGCGAGGTTCTCTCATTTTGGTATTTTCCCCTCGAGTGAAACATGACCACCGCGCTCTCACGCCCCGGGGCCTGTCGTGTGTGAGTAATTGTGGGTGCGAAGCTCCACCCGACGCCCTGGGTTGGGAGTTTAACTGCGGGGCCTCAACCACGGTTAAGCGAAAGCCAAGCAAAAGTGCTCATCACCAAACGACTGGGCGAGTCATCTCTGTCACCCCGCTCCGACGATCTGTTCATCCTCTTTGATCTCACTGCATCACATCCTACCCACTTTGTTGTTTTACCATCCCGAGAAATGTTACATTTGAGGTTATATCATTTCTTACCTTTCTTTTTCAATGTATTCATTCGTATTCTTAATTTATTCTTCTCCGATGTGTTATGGCTATATTCTTTGGGTCTTTCGGTAAAGCCATGTAGAATAAAAAAATATTAAATTGATAAAATAATAACAATATCACGACGTTTCGATCGCAACACAAGCAATCGTCATCAGGTGAAAAATATAGCGGGAGAGCTGCTGAGGCAGGAAAAACATATGGCGGGAGCGCTGCTAAGGTAGGAAGTTATGTAGTGGGAGAGTTGCTAAGGCAGGAAGTTATATAGTGGGAGAGTTGCTAAGGCAGGAAGTTATGTAGTGGGTGAGTTGCTAAGGCAGGATGTTATATAGTGGGAGAGTTGCTAAGGCAGGGAGTTATATAGTGGGAGAGTTGCTAAGGCAGGATGTTATATAGTGGAAAAGTTGCTAAGGCAGGAAGTTATATAGTGGGAGAGTTGCTAAGGCAGGAAGTTATATAGTGGGAGAGTTGCTAAAGCAGGAAGTTATATAGTGGGAGAGTTGCTAAGGCAGGAAGTTATGTAGTGGGAGAGTTGCTAAAGCAGGAAGTTATGTAGTGGGAGAGTTGCTAAGGCAGGAAGTTATATAGTGGGAGAGTTGCTAAGCCAGGAAGTTATATAGTGGGAGAGTTGCTAAAGCAGGAAGTTATATAGTGGGAGAGTTGCTAAGGCAGGATGTTATATAGTGGGAGAGTTGCTAAGGCAGGAAGTTATATAGTGGGAGAGTTGCTAAAGCAGGAAGTTATATAGTGGGAGAGTTGCTAAGGCAGGAAGTTATATAGTGGGAGAGTTGCTAAAGCAGGAAGTTATGTAGTGGGAGAGTTGCTAAAGCAGGAAGTTATATAGTGGGAGAGTTTCTAAGGCAGGAAGTTATGTAGTGGGAGAGTTGCTAAGGCAGGATGTTATATAGTGGGAGAGTTGCTAAGGCAGGAAGTTATATAGTGGGAGAGTTGCTAAAGCAGGAAGTTATATAGTGGGAGAGTTGCTAAGGCAGGATGTTATATAGTGGGAGAGTTGCTAAGGCAGGAAGTTATATAGTGGGAGAGTTGCTAAAGCATGAAGTTATATAGTGGGAGAGTTGCTAAGGCAGGAAGTTATATAGTGGGAGAGCTGCTAAGGCAGGAAGTTATATAGTGGGAGAGTTGCTAAAGCAGGAAGTTATATAGTGGAAGAGTTGCTAAGGCAGGAAGTTATATAGTGGGAGAGTTGCTAAGGCAGGAAGTTATATAGTGGGAGAGTTGCTAAGGCAGGATGTTATATAGTGGGAGAGTTGCTAAGGCAGGAAGTTATATAGTGGGAGAGTTGCTATGGCAGGAAGTTATATAGTAGGAGAGTTGCTAAAGCAGGAAGTTATATAGTGGGAGAGTTGCTAAAGCAGGAAGTTATATAGTGGGAGAGTTGCTAAAGCAGGAAGTTATATAGTGGGAGAGTTGCTAAAGCAGGATGTTATATAGTGGGAGAGTTGCTAAGGCAGGAAGTTATATAGTGGGAGAATTGCTAAGGCAGGATGTTATATAGTGGGAGAGTTGCTAAGGCAGGAAGTTATATAGTGGGAGAGTTGCTAAGGCAGGATGTTATATAGTGGGAGAGTTGCTAAAGCAGGAAGTTATATAGTGGGAGAGTTGCTAAGGTAGGAAGTTATATAGTGGGAGAGTTGCTAAGGCAGGAAGTTATATAGTGGGAGAGTTGCTAAGGCAGGAAGTTATATAGTGGGAGAATTGCTAAGACAGGATGCTATATAGTGGGAGGGTTGCAAAGGCAGAAAGTTATGTAGTGGGAGAGTTGCTAAGGCAGGATGTTATATAGTGGGAGAGTTGCTAAGGCAGGAAGTTATATAGTGGGAGAGTTGCTAAGGCAGGATGTTATATAGTGGGAGAGTTGCTAAGGCAGGAAGTTATATAGTGGGAGAGTTGCTAAGGCAGGATGTTATATAGTGGGAGAGTTGCTAAAGCAGGAAGTTATATAGTGGGAGAGTTGCTAATGTAGGAAGTTATATAGTGGGAGAGTTGCTAAGGCAGGAAGTTATATAGTGGGAGAGTTGCTAAAGCAGGAAGTTATATAGTGGGAGAGTTGCTAAGGCAGGAAGTTATATAGTGGGAGAGTTGCTAAAGCAGGAAGTTATGTAGTGGGAGAGTTGCTAAAGCAGGAAGTTATATAGTGGGAGAGTTTCTAAGGCATGAAGTTATGTAGTGGGAGAGTTGCTAAGGCAGGATGTTATATAGTGGGAGAGTTGCTAAGGCAGGAAGTTATATAGTGGGAGAGTTGCTAAAGCAGGAAGTTATATAGTGGGAGAGTTGCTAAGGCAGGATGTTATATAGTGGGAGAGTTGCTAAGGCAGGAAGTTATATAGTGGGAGAGTTGCTAAAGCATGAAGTTATATAGTGGGAGAGTTGCTAAGGCAGGAAGTTATATAGTGGGAGAGCTGCTAAGGCAGGAAGTTATATAGTGGGAGAGTTGCTAAAGCAGGAAGTTATATAGTGGAAGAGTTGCTAAGGCAGGAAGTTATATAGTGGGAGAGTTGCTAAGGCAGGAAGTTATATAGTGGGAGAGTTGCTAAGGCAGGATGTTATATAGTGGGAGAGTTGCTATGGCAGGAAGTTATATAGTAGGAGAGTTGCTAAAGCAGGAAGTTATATAGTGGGAGAGTTGCTAAAGCAGGAAGTTATATAGTGGGAGAGTTGCTAAAGCAGGATGTTATATAGTGGGAGAGTTGCTAAGGCAGGAAGTTATATAGTGGGAGAGTTGCTAAGGCAGGATGTTATATAGTGGGAGAGTTGCTAAGGCAGGATGTTATATAGTGGGAGAGTTGCTAAGGCAGGAAGTTATATAGTGGGAGAGTTGCTAAGGCAGGATGTTATATAGTGGGAGAGTTGCTAAAGCAGGAAGTTATATAGTGGGAGAGTTGCTAAGGTAGGAAGTTATATAGTGGGAGAGTTGCTAAGGCAGGAAGTTATATAGTGGGAGAGTTGCTAAGGCAGGAAGTTATATAGTGGGAGAGTTGCTAAGGCAGAAAGTTATATAGTGGGAGAGTTGCTAAGGCAGGATGTTATATAGTGGGAGAGTTGCTAAGGCAGGAAGTTATATAGTGGGAGAGTTGCTAAGGCAGGATGTTATATAGTGGGAGAGTTGCTAAGGCAGGAAGTTATATAGTGGGAGAGTTGCTAAGGCAGGATGTTATATAGTGGGAGAGTTGCTAAGGCAGGATGTTATATAGTGGGAGAGTTGCTAAGGCAGGATGTTATATAGTGGGAGAGTTGCTAAAGCAGGAAGTTATATAGTGGGAGAGTTGCTAAGGCAGGATGTTATATAGTGGGAGAGTTGCTAAGGCAGGAAGTTATATAGTGGGAGAGTTGCTAAGGCAGGATGTTATATAGTGGGAGAGTTGCTAAAGCAGGAAGTTATATAGTGGGAGAGTTGCTAATGTAGGAAGTTATATAGTGGGAGAGTTGCTAAGGCAGGAAGTTATATAGTGGGAGAGTTGCTAAGGCAGGATGTTATATAGTGGGAGAGTTGCTAAGGCAGGAAGTTATATAGTGGGAGAGTTGCTAAGGCAGGATGTTATATAGTGGGAGAGTTGCTAAAGCAGGAAGTTATATAGTGGGAGAGTTGCTAAGGTAGGAAGTTATATAGTGGGAGAGTTGCTAAGGCAGGAAGTTATATAGTGGGAGAGTTGCTAAGGCAGGAAGTTATATAGTGGGAGAATTGCTAAGGCAGGATGTTATATAGTGGGAGAGTTGCTAAGGCAGAAAGTTATATAGTGGGAGAGTTGCTAAGGCAGGATGTTATATAGTGGGAGAGTTGCTAAGGCAGGAAGTTATATAGTGGGAGAGTTGCTAAGGCAGGATGTTATATAGTGGGAGAGTTGCTAAGGCAGGATGTTATATAGTGGGAGAGTTGCTAAGGCAGGATGTTATATAGTGGGAGAGTTGCTAAAGCAGGAAGTTATATAGTGGGAGAGTTGCTAAGGCAGGATGTTATATAGTGGGAGAGTTGCTAAGGCAGGAAGTTATATAGTGGGAGAGTTGCTAAGGCAGGATGTTATATAGTGGGAGAGTTGCTAAAGCAGGAAGTTATATAGTGGGAGAGTTGCTAATGTAGGAAGTTATATAGTGGGAGAGTTGCTAAGGCAGGAAGTTATATAGTGGGAGAGTTGCTAAAGCAGGAAGTTATATAGTGGGAGAGTTGCTAAGGCAGGAAGTTATATAGTGGGAGAGTTGCTAAGGCAGGAAGTTATATAGTGGGAGAGTTGCTAAGGTAGGAAGTTATATAGTGGGAGAGTTGCTAAAGCAGGAAGTTATATAGTGGGAGAGTTGCTAAAGCAGGAAGTTATATAGTGGGAGAGTTGCTAAGGCAGTAAGTTATATAGTGGGAGAGTTGCTAAGGCAGGAAGTTATATAGTGGGAGAGTTGCTAAGGCAGGAAGTTATATAGTGGGAGAGTTGCTAAGGCAGGAAGTTATATAGTGGGAGAGTTGCTAAGGCAGGAAGTTATATAGTGGGAGAGTTGCTAAGGCAGGAAGTTATATAGTGGTATAGTTGCTAAGGAAGGATGTTATATAGTGGGAGAGTTGCTAAGGTAGGATGTTATATATTGGGAGAGTTACTGAGGCAGGATGTTATATAGGTTTGAGATGGGGGTAGCCCAAGGGTCAGTGGGCAGGGCTAGAGATGAAATTTGCATGTAAATATCAGATTGGAGAAATCTTGACAAACGAAGCTGTGGAGCTGTGCGGGTTGTTATTGTATTGTGTTACGTCTGTCACGGAAACGGTGTTTTATTTTTAAGTGATGAAACCCCACTTAAGAGCGTCTTACCTCACAGGGTACTTGAAAATAAACTAAACCTGTTTGTATCAGAATATTTTTGTTGTATACATTGATGGAATCCGAAAAGCTATATAGCTCTTTACCCCCACACAGATGTCCAGTATCGTTTGCCCACTGCCTGAGCAGCATCCGCTGTAAATGACCATCCCAGGTGGTGGTAGGGGGGGTGGGATCCCGGGAGATGGTTACCGGCTTAGGAGGCCGTCATCCAGGAGTGGATCGATCACGGTTGACTAGTGATAACAATTTGCATGCTTCGAGAAACGTCGGTATTTTAACTCGCCGCGTTCCACGCGCGCATCGCGTGAGCCTTTGATCATAGATGAGGTACGGCGCAAAAGAAGTTCAACATACACTCACCAACTCACCCACCCACTCACCCACCCACTCACCCACCCACTAACCCACTCACTCACTCACTCACCCACTCACCCATCCACCCACCCACTCACTCACCCACCCACTCACTCACCCACTCACCCACCCACTCACTCACTCACCCACCCACCCACTCACCCACTCACTCACCCACTCACCCACCCACTCACTCACCCACTCACTCACCCACTCACTCACTCACCCACCCACTCACTCACCCACCCACTCACTCATCCACTCACTCACTCACCCACCCACTCACCCACTCACTCACTCACCCACTCACTCACCCACTCGTTCACCCACTCACGGTCGACTAATGTACGGTGCGAATAAAGTCCAGCATACCCTCACTGACCAACTCACCCACCCACTCACCCACTCAGGTCGACTAATGTACGGTGCGAATAAAGTCCAGCATACACTCACAAACGATCGTGACAGCCCTCCGCTCGGTGCGTGGCGGAGTGGGGGAGGGATGGCAGTTGGATGTGGCCGCCTCCTGTCGTAATTTACCTAAACGCTGCCAGGGACTTAAACACAGACGAATCAACAATGCAATCCGATGTGACGAGACTAAAAGACAAAGACCCCCCCCCCCCCCATAGCCTGAACAGACTGTTTGGGCAAGTGCTGTTAGCGAGCAGCACCTATGAAGGCCGGCGCTGTGGCATACGAGAGGGTGGGTGGCCAACACCACGCAAAACCGCCTTTGTCTCCCTAGTGGCGATGTTTGCACACCGCACCAGGTACTCATTTCAGGCTGAGTCGACCTAGGGGAGGCCTACGACCGGTTAAGATAATCGTCACTGTTGTTGGCAGCGTAGCACTCACCGCTACACTACCGCTACCCAGACACACACAGACACACACAGACACGCACAGACACGCACAGACACACACAGACACGCACAGACACGCACAGACACACACAGACACACACAGACACGCACAGACACACACAGACACGCACAGACACACACAGACACGCACAGACACACACAGACACGCACAGAGCAGCCTGCGTCAGTCCCCTCTGCAGCGGTGGGCGGGAGTGCAGATTGTGGGTAGAAGCGAACCTCTTTGGAATTGGCGTGGGAATTGTTAATTGGGGCACGTGCCGCTCGCTCTGTGGCTGTGAGGCTGAACGCGGAGCCAGCGCGACTTCTGAAATCTTCTCAATTCGTCAACCTGGGCGCACCCACAGGCAGGGAGAGCGACTCCCGCCCGGCACAACAACAACCACGACCACCAATCATCATTACCACGACTACACTCAGGGACGGCAGCTCGGGGGGTGGGTGGGGGATCCAGAGCTCCTCCTAATTGGTCTCAAGGAGCAAGAAGAACCGGCCAGCAGAAAGTACCACTACCAGCACCACCACAATTCCCCACTACCATTTACCAGCACTAGCACCACCACCACTACTACGACCAGCACTAACAGCAGTACCAACAAGAGCAGCACGGCCACGCAGCAGCCGCTGCTGCTGCTGCTGTTGTTGCGCCGCTGCTGCTGTTGTTATTGTTGTTGTGCTGCTGTTGTTGTGCTGTTGTTGTGCTGCTGTTGTTGTGCTGCTGCTGCTCAGCCATGTGGTTGCGGTGGTGGCGGCACCGGAGCTGCAAACGCGGCGCCTTCAGCGCAGCCTCCAGCGACCGCCTCCACCTCCTCCAGCAGAAGAGGTGAGATCGGACCCTGTGGTATAGAAGAGGTGAGATCGGACCCTGTGGTGTAGAAGAGGTGAGATCGGACCCTGTGTTGTAGAAGAGGTGAGATCGGACCCTGTGGTGTAGAAGAGGTGAGATCGGACCCTGTGTTGTAGAAGAGGTGAGATCGGACCCTGTGTTGTAGAAGAGGTGAGATCGGACCCTGTGGTGTAGAAGAGGTGAGATCGGACCCTGTGGTATAGAAGAGGTGAGATCGGACCCTGTGTTGTAGAAGAGGTGAGATCGGACCCTGTGGTGTAGAAGAGGTGAGATCGGACCCTGTGGTATAGAAGAGGTGAGATCGGACCCTGTGGTGTAGAAGAGGTGAGATCGGACCCTGTGTTGTAGAAGAGGTGAGATCGGACCCTGTGGTATAGAAGAGGTGAGATCGGACCCTGTGGTATAGAAGAGGTGAGATCGGACCCTGTGGTGTAGAAGAGGTGAGATCGGACCCTGTGGTGTAGAAGAGGTGAGATCGGACCCTGTGGTATAGAAGAGGTGAGATCGGACCCTGTGGTGTAGAAGAGGTGAGATCGGACCCTGTGGTATAGAAGAGGTGAGATCGGACCCTGTGGTGTAGAAGAGGTGAGATCGGACCCTGTGGTGTAGAAGAGGTGAGATCGGACCCTGTGGTGTAGAAGAGGTGAGATCGGACCCTGTGTTGTAGAAGAGGTGAGATCGGACCCTGTGGTATAGAAGAGGTGAGATCGGACCCTGTGGTATAGAAGAGGTGAGATCGGACCCTGTGGTGTAGAAGAGGTGAGATCGGACCCTGTGGTATAGAAGAGGTGAGATCGGACCCTGTGGTATAGAAGAGGTGAGATCGGACCCTGTGTTGTAGAAGAGGTGAGATCGGACCCTGTGGTGTAGAAGAGGTGAGATCGGACCCTGTGGTGTAGAAGAGGTGAGATCGGACCCTGTGTTGTAGAAGAGGTGAGATCGGACCCTGTGGTGTAGAAGAGGTGAGATCGGACCCTGTGTTGTAGAAGAGGTGAGATCGGACCCTGTGGTGTAGAAGAGGTGAGATCGGACCCTGTGGTGTAGAAGAGGTGAGAACCGACCCTGTGTTGTAGAAGAGGTGAGATCGGACCCTGTGGTGTAGAAGAGGTGAGATCGGACCCTGTGTTGTAGAAGAGGTGAGATCGGACCCTGTGTTGTAGAAGAGGTGAGATCGGACCCTGTGGTGTAGAAGAGGTGAGATCGGACCCTGTGGTGTAGAAGAGGTGAGAACCGACCCTGTGTTGTAGAAGAGGTGAAATCGGACCCTGTGGGGCACGGCGCTCACTGCTCGCTGTGCTAAAGATGATTGATGAAGGCGATAGTGATGATGGTGGTGATGCTAGTGCGGGTCACTGATGATGATATTAGGGCGGGTTATTGATGAAGGTGATGGTGGTAGGTGGTGATTGTGTTAATGCGATTCACTGATGAAGGTGATGTGATGAGACTCGCGTCTTTGTACAGACGCGTCTATATCTGCAGTCGTAACGACCAGGAATTTACCACCCCCGATGACCAAATCATCCGGAATATGCCATATCTCGGGAGCTAAGCAGCATTAAGCCTGGACAGTGCTTCGATACGCGTAAAAAAAAAAACATCGCTTGTCCTGCTTATTCTGACCTGCAGTGGGCAGTGCTGATACCCCATTGTTGTACAGTACTGCGCAAATGTTTTGTTCAACGTGACTTTACCGAAAGACCCAAAGAATCTGAATGCTGTGCTATGCTGCAACGACTTCCTTCGACTCGCATTGACGAGCGTGGTTTACAGCGCGACCGCACAAACCACCGACACGGCGCGGGATCGAGGGCGTTCATCCAGCAGTGGATTGGCAAAGGGCGGGGGGAATTATGGCATTGAATGCATCGGGCAGTGCCGGTGAATGTGAAGGTGAATGTGTCTCACAGGGACGAGTGGGTGAATTCTGGGAAGCCCAGTGGGGGTTCCACCGGTGGTTAAGGGCAGTGGGACTTTCAATCACATCAGAACATCAACAGGGCTGATGGCTATACAATTTAAAATAAGCCACGGGTGTGCGGTCGTGGCCATGCAACCCAAACTATTGACCATATAGTAAACCCATAGACTCGTACAGATACATAGAGACCCATATAGACTCAGAATAAGTAGAGACTCGTAGAGGTACAGAGATACATAGAGAGCCATAGAGATACTTTAAAAAGCTAAGGTATTGTCATTGTGGCCATGCAACCCAAACTATTGGCCATGTAGTAAACCCATAGAAGCTCGTCGAAATACATAGAGACCCACACAGATATTTTAAATACAAAGCCACGGTATTGTGATTGTGGTCATGCAACGCAAACTCTGGGACCGTGCCGTTAAACATTTATCCACGTATATAAATTAAGCAGTCTGCGCTATATATTTCGGTTCGGTAATCTCTTTGTGCCTCATAGTTTAATGTTAATTTTCTACCCACGTTCACGAATCTGACCTGTCAAAGTAATGCCTATACATCGGCCTCCGGTGAGTCGGATACGTGATGTACTGGGTGCCACGGTGGCGAGATGTTAACTACCTCGGCTAGTATACAGGAGGTCGTGGGTTTTATCCCGACCGTAATGCCTGCTGCATATTTGGAGTTTGAATGTCTCTCTCGCGGTGTGGTTGCATGGCATTTTTCTCCGAGCCTTCCGGGTTTTCCCCTCCAAATTTAGAATCAACATCACGCATTCAAAGAATTTGGCTGCTATAATTTTCCACACGATAAGCCACTTCGTTGAGCTATCATTTGTGGCCAGCCCACTTCTGAAAAAGAACTATACAGCTCAGTGGGCCTTTCCTGGTTAAATATAAAAAGTTTAGTTTATTTCGTTCTGCACTGTTTCCAGATCATCAGCAGGCTTAGGCCCAAGGCCTCACTCGTAACATGCCCCTGCTCGTGAAGACCCTCACGAATAATTTACCCAACTCCACCTGCATGAGCCGACTGTGGCGCAGCTGCATCGGGAGTTTGAATCCCATTGGAGGGACAAATCAGTTCATAGTCCCAGTGGGGTGGCTAAAATGAATACCACTTCATGACAAGGCAACAGCTGTTGACCAAAAGCAAAAATCCCGGCCTCTGCCGCAGCAATTGATAATTTACACCGCCGTAAATGAATCTGTTTAAGATAAAACTTTGCAAATTAATCTTTTAACTTTCCATTTTGTGGGATGTGTACACATTAGGGTGCTGATGCTAACAAAAATCACGTTAGTTATTTTCAAGGTCACGTCTCCAAAAAAAAACATTTATTAGTTTTATATCGCGTTGTTCATGCAAACTGCATCTCGCAATCGCTGAGGAACCACAGACGAGCTGGAAGGCTGCCAGGCGGTCAGCCGGCACCAACATTTGCTCTGCAGTTCTCTATTCATCCAGGTGTTTCCAAACAATTAGTGACTGTATATTATACATGTGGGAGAAAAGCCGGAGCACCTGGAAGAAACCCACGCATGCAAAGGAGCAACACTCTATCCCCGTACAGAAGAAACATATGACATCTGATTTAAAGCTTTCGTGACTGCAATGATTAGTCTTCTTTGGTTCTTTCGGTGAACCAAAGAAGACAGTCTCGTCCCTTCACCTGATGAAGGCCGCTTGTGTTGTGGCCGAAACGTCGTGAGAATATTATTGTGTTATTTGATTTTATCAATTTATTATTTTATTCTCATTCTACGTGACTTTACCGAAAGAACCAAAGAATATGACATCTGCCCACACTTTGCTGGACTACATTCCAATGGCAGACCAGGGTGTGGCCACGGTAAGGGAACATCGCTATATTGTAATTCGTGTGGTGATCCACCACAATGCTGGTTTACAGACCCGCATGCACAGCCACCACCCGCTACGTGGCCGTTCGTATCCCTGTTCAACGGAAGCCCCCGCGAGGTTAACAACGACCCCTCACTATTTACGAGGTGCTCAATGAAGGTGAAAATTGTGTCGCAGTCTTGTCGACCCCCCAGCTCCCGTCGTCGCCCCGTGTTGTCGCACATTCACCACGGTTACCGCGACCCTCCAGAAAGTCCAAGGAATGGTGGGACACGGTGCCTCTCCACATCCACCAGGAGGATCGCAATCACATCCCTCTCCACAACCACCAACACCACAGCCGCTTGAAGTCGCACGAGTCCATTGGGACCGACGCTCCCAACCATCAACAATGCCACTTCAACCCGAGTAATGATGAAACTTGGAAAGCCGAATGGAGGTCACAAGAAGAATCCACAAACTCCTCCTCCTATTCACATACATAACCATAGACTCACGTAGAGACCCTTATATCAGCATACGTAACCATACACTCACGTAGAGACACTAAGATTCACATACAGAATCAGACACATAGAGATCCTTATATTCACATACAGAACCTTAGACTCACATACACAACCATGAACACACAGATACCCTTCAGACCCACACAGAAGTCAATAGGAAGGAGGCATCACAGCAATACACTCCACCACTCCACCAATCCCACCGCAATCGTCTGGCTCGACCACCCCAATGTAACATTGTAGCCGTTGCTCGACAGCAACATCACCAGCCATGGTGCGAAGACGCAGAAGGAATGCAAAAGAAAAGGAGACCCAGAAGCAGCCTGCAAACGTCAACGATTATAACGACATTCTCAGGCGTTTACTTTTACACCAAAAAGAAAACTCATTTAGGAATTGAAATGTGCCAATTCTGTTTTACAATGGGACGCGTTGTTTGGCGTTCGCATCCAGTTTGTGCCGACACTGTCAAGCGCGCAGCGAGAGTGCTACGGACAAACGCGACGTGGACCATCGACACCTGAAATCTCATCACTTATACACACCTGGACTCCCATCACCTCGACACCTGGACTCCCATCACTTGTTCACACCTGGACTCCCATCACTTGTCCACACCTGGACTCTCATCACTTATACACACCTGGACTCCCATCACCTCGACACCTGGACTCCCATCACTTGTCCACACCTGGACTCCCATCACTTGTCCACACCTGGACTCCCATCACTTGTCCACACCTGGACTCCCATCACTTGTCCACACCTGGACTCCCATCACTTGTCCACACCTGGACTCCCATCACTTCTCCACACCTGGACTCCCATCACTTCTCCACACCTGGACTCCCATCACTTCTCCACACCTGGACTCCCATCACTTCTCCACACCTGGACTCTCATCACTTATCCACACCTGGACTCCCATCACCTCGACACTTGGACTCCCATCACTTGCCACACCTGGACTCCCATCACCTCGACATGTGGACTCTCACTTCTCGTCTATCCTATGGTAGCAGCAATAGGTTCAGAAGTGAGATTCCAATGTCCGAAGCCTGCCGCTAACCACGACGAGAGGGCATCAAGAGACAGAGAGCGTTATTTCGTGTCGTTTTGCTGATCTTCGTCCTCTGTTGAAGGAGCGTAGACCACAGTGGGTTAACACTTTCCTGTTTCGAAGACATACACGTACGTCATCGGTTCTTCTTTCAATTCCGTTCAAGTGAAGTATACACGTATATACCTGTACGTCAGCGTACGTGTACGTCATCAGAATGTAACCGGAAATGAAAATGAAATAAATAACTATTGGTACCGAGGCTCCCACAAGGCCATGCAGGAGGCCGTGTGGCACAGTTTTGGAGTCAGCTATCATGGAATGCGGCAGTCGTGTCGTTATGCTTCTGCGGTCAGCACAAGTCTTTAAAAGCAACATCGTTAGTAGGCCTCTCTAAATAAAATTAACGCTGAGCCACTTGCGCGTTCCGAGATTTTAACGGTGAATGGAGCACCACCCTGCAACTTGCAGACGTCTCGGAACGGGTTAATGAGTTGCTGCTATGCTGAGGATCGAGATCAAGATCGCACAACCGCACGCGTGAAGGGGCTCGGATGAGTGAGCACTCGGAGAACACGGCCCATTCCACTGCCGCACACACCGTGCCGGGTGTGGTCGGTTGCTCAGCCATGACGGACTGGTATGCGATGTCGTGGGAAAGGCACGTGACTGATGGCACCAGACCACGACCTACTGGAGACATCGGGTTTTTACCAGTTTGTGTCGGAGACATGGCACGGACTAAGTACCAAGTACCCGTGCCAAATCACAGGAAGAGTATTTCAGACTTCCAAGTCGGCGCCCTACGAACGATTGTTTAAGGGCGCTTTATACATTTCAATTATTATGTATGTATGTTGGACTACGTTTGCACCGTACGTAGCCAACCGTGCTAATCAGAGGTGCGGGGGAAGGACAGCAATCAGTTCAACAATGTGGCCGTTTCAGGTATTTCTGTAAATCGTCAAAATAAATAATTTGCGCCAGGGCATGAAATTGAACCCTGCGAGTTTGCATGAGACATCACAGCATCGCAGCCCACCTGTACCCGAGTCAGTCGGACCGAGGATGGCGCTGATTTTGTCTGAATGGAAATATTAATCGTTAGCCGTCCTGCGCATGCACACTTCGGGGAGCACTTACACGGTTTGTTCATTCGGTCTATTAACACACGCCACATACTGGCCAGGCTGGGTGGGGGTGGTTGGTGATACGGCCGGAGCGATTGTTTCAGAATTTAGGATTGGGAGTCACCAAGATTAATTTTCCAAGCCCAGTCTTGCTGCCACCTTGCTGCTGCTGCTGAGCCATGGGGGAGACGTTTAAACAAGCTCGACAGGCTCACGGTCCAAGTGGACACCACCCTGCATGGTGACGTAAGCTCGTGCATTCCGAGCAAGCTGGAGTAACAAAGACAAAGATCCCCCACCCCCCTATAGCCTTAACAGACTTTTGGGGGCAAGTGCCGTTAGCGAGCATTTATGAAGACCGGCACGGTGCACCAGGGGGTGGGTCGGCCAGCACCACACCCGGGCGCCTCTGTCTCCCGAGGTTTACGCAACGCACCAGGTACTCATTTAAGGCTGAGTCGACCTCGGAGAGGCCCCAGGACCAGTTAAGATAATTGTCACTGGTGTTGGTGGCCATGAGCGGGAATCAAACTCGGGTCACAGGGTTCATAGCGCAGAGCACTAACCCCTGCACCACTGCTGGACTAATACCCATGGTACCACCCTGACTTGTTCCCACATAATACAACGGAATGTGGAGCCTGATTCCACAGTTGGATGCAAACTTATATAGTACACACAGTGCAACGTGGTCGCCAGGCACCATTGTGAAGACTATGAAAGCGAATAAGCAAGACATTTCACCTGCTGGTCATGATAACGTTGTTTTGGGTTCCGTCGTGTTCATGTAAATGTGTCGTACACCCACTTCCACCCGACACAGCCAATTAGAAAGGTTGTCACGTGAACAGAAAGTGCTCATTTGAACATGCTAACAGAACGTCGGCTGGAGGTAAGCGCACGACAGATATTACATACACGATCTAACTCAAAAAACGTCGTAATTAATTCACCTCCTTAACATATTCCTCCCAGGTAAAAAAAAAAAACATTCTTTACATTTCCTGTCAGCCACTGGCTGCTGATGAGACGCTTTTCTGTCGAAGCCTGGTCCAGAGTTCGCCTCACGTTTGGCCAGTACCGCTGACGGCAGGCCTCGTGGCACGAATCTGATAATTTCTTTTGCACGCTCGATGGATCCACTGCTGCTCGCAGAGCGCAGTGAGCGACCGGCGGCTTGCAACTTAATCGGTCGCGGGGGTGCGAAGCGATTTCCTTGAGCGGTTGTTGGCATGCGGGGGAGGCGTGCGTTGCTTCGTTGGAGATTGTCGCACGCAGAAAGCTTACGTAGACAGAAACGACTATGAACAGCTCCGCGAGGAGTAAAGTTAAACAGCTCGCGAGATTCGTATGAATGTGCCGCGCGTAGCCAACCATGCTAATCGTGGAGGTGCGGCGGGGGGACAGCAAGTTACCCGTTTGAGGCAGCGCGCGTGAACAACACGCGGCACCGTGCGTTGCGATGTCTGTGCCTTAATTGTGTTGTGGTTGTTCTCACCGTTGACCTTTTTTGGCGACTATAAATAAAGGGCGCCCCCCCCCCCGTCAGAGGTCACCGTGGAGTTTCCGGAGGGGTCATCGTGGAGGCGTCTTCTCCCAGTCCCCCCCCCCCACCCCCCGTGACGTCCGTCCAAAACGATCGGCGCTTCCGTGCCCGAAAGAGCGTCCCATTGCTGCTCGCATCGGAAATTCCACGTTCCCATGACGGGGGCGGTGAGAAAGGTGGGGGCGAGTCTCTCCACGTGACAAGAAGGCATTCTTAAAAAATTAAAATGAAAACCAGAGGTGGAGCCGAGTGACTTTCACTGGGCAGGCGTGGGTCTGAATGACCACGCTGACCTCTGCTTGTCCCGCTCCTCCGGCAGGCAAGGCCGCGTTGGTTGGGCCATGTAGCCCGCATGCCCAGTCACTGCATACCTAAACAGCTTTTGTTCAGCCGGATCGAGGGGGCTAAACGGGCGCGGTACGGGCTAGAGAAGAGATTGAGAGATGTGGTTCAGGAGGATGTGGAGCTGAGTGGACTTGCCGATGACTGGTACCAGCGGTGTCAAAATCGACCTCTGTGGAGGAGGCTCGTGAAGGACGCTACTGGGAAGTTGGAGGCAGTCGCCCTCCAACAACAGCGGAGGGCGGAGGAGCGACACTCACAACAACGAGCGGAGCGCCGGGTGGCTAAAGCACAGCAAGTTGGCACAGTAGGGGGCACAGGTGGTGCATCAGCCAGTCGTCTCAGTCGACCTGTGGCATCTGGGTCTGCCCCGTGACCTCCTGCCAGTGGGAATTCGACACTTCACGTGGCCTCAAGGTGCACATAGCCTGGCACAGCCTTCGTGGTGACGTCACCGCCACTTAGTGGCGAATGGCGGTTGTTGTGTGTGTAGATATGTGTGTGTGTGTAGAAGCTGCCTGGCCCGCGCTCCATACATAGCTCCAGATTTTCTCAGCCGCAGTTAAATGTGGACTCCTGCAATAGAACGTCTGTGCTATCTTGAGCCATTCAGGTTGGCCTACCCACAATCCACCCTAGCCTTAACCAGAAAGGATTGTGGGAGGAGCTCGTTTGTCCTTGAAAGATCTGGACACGGTCCCATCGGTGAGCTCCCCTGGCAGGTGAGGCTGCCTTGGCTGGGACATGTAGCCCGCATACCCAGCAACCGCATACCCGAGTCGCTGTTATTTTGCCAGATAGGGGGTGGGCGGACTAAATTGGCATGGCACGGGCTGGAGAGGAGATGAGCTGATGTGGTCCAGGAGGATGTGGAGCTAAGTGGACTTGCCGATGACAGATACCAGCGGTTGTCCAGATGGGCCTGTATGGAGGAGGAGGCTTGTGAAGGACGCTAATGGACAGTTGGAGGCAGTTGCAACTCCAACAACAGCGAGGTCAGAGGAGCGATGCTCACAATAACGAGCGGAGCGCCGATAGCGGCTAAAACACAGCAAGTTTGCACAGTGGGGAATACAGCTGCTGCATCTGCCAATCATCTCAGTCTACCCACAGCAACTGAGTCTGTCCCGTGACCACCTGCCAGCGAGCCTTTGACACTTCACACGATGGCCACAAAGTGCACCTAGCCTGGCACTGCACTGTGGTGACGTCACCGCCAATTTGTGGCAAAGGGCGGCCGTTGTTGTTGTTGTTTGTTGGTATGTTTACGCAGACTCGTCAGGAGATTAGACCCTCGGGTGGCCTGGCCCGTGGGGATCTTTCAACTACCCAATTATTTTTGTTTCTGAATTTAATTGTTTTGTTGTCGGAACCTTCTGGAGTTTATTTTGTGCACAGTGCCGATGCTGTTGGGGTGCTGGTGTGGTGGCTGGACGGAGGTGGTGTCTGGTGACCGGTCCGTGGTGTGGTGGCCAGTCCGTCCTGTGGGTCATAGCTACTGTACGTTACTGTGCGTTGTGGTGCAGTGCACGTGACAAGGATCCATCCCTGTGGGTTTGCGCAGGATTAAGGAGATTCCGCTGTTTCTCGCGGCCATGGAGAACGACAGAGAGTCCATCCTGAAGCTCCTCAACAACCCGGACACCGACCCCTACGTGACCGGTACCCTGCGCCCGCTCGCTCGCCGTGCATGCATTGTGTGTGCATTGTGTGTACATTGTGTATACATTGGGGAGTAGTTGGTAATGTTGCACTGTGTAAGTGGTGGCTGCTATTGTGTGTGCGCATTTATTTTGTGGGGAGCGGTGGCGCAGTGGTTAGCGCGTCTCCGCTACGAACCCGGCAGAGACCCGAGTTCGATTCCCGCTCATGGCAAGCACCAGTGACCATTATCTGAACCAGTGACGGGCCTCCCCTAGGTCGACTGAGCCTCAAATGTGTGCCTGGTGTGATGAATAAACATTGCCACTGTAAGGCGTGGTGCTGACCACCCACCACCTCGTGTGCTGTACCGGCCTTCATCGGTGCTGTTACTCGCTAGCAGCACTTGCCCCAACAGTCTGTTAAGGCTACACGGGAGATCTTTGTCTTCGGTGTAGGGGCATTGGGTGAGACGGCACTGCACATCGCCGTGCTGTACAACAGCAACGACGCTGCGCTGGCATTGGCTGACGCCACCCCTCAGCTAATCAACCTTCCCGTCTACTCCCACGTCTACAAAGGTATCATCACCATCGTCGCTATCATCACCACCATCATCATCACTATCGTTGTCGTCATCATTGTCACCATCGTCATCACCATCGTTATCACCATCATCACCATCGCCATCATCACCATCGTCATCAACCTCATCGTCGTCACCATCTTCATCACCATGGTCACCATCGCCACCATCATAATCACCATTGTCATCTCCCTCTCTCCCTCCCTCCGTGGTTCCATCGCAGTCCTGGCGGTGTCCTCGCGACGCAGCCTTCACACGGCCGGCCGGCAACTCCCCCAACTCCCCTTCCCTGCCTCTGTTGTGCCGCATCGCTGATCTCATTCACGTGGCGAGTCCACAAAAACTCTGTCTTTTGCTCTCTCTCTCTCTCTCTGTCGGACCGTATTTGAAACACAACTGGCAAAATGTAAAGTGAAATGACAGTTTCGTTTAAATAGTTTATCGAGTAATTAACTGGAATTGGCCGTGTGAATAAATTGCCGTGACTAAGTAAGCTCCCCGCCACCCGAGGTGATATCAACTAAAGTAGTTGGGCTCGTTTCAAGGCCTACCGCTATGCTTGTCATGGGATGACCGTTCGTGTCTCCCCATAGCTCCTACATTCCTACAAGATCGAACTGCACATGCTCAGAGTTTCCAAGAAACAGCCATTTATGTTTCGATTTAAAGCTTTCGTGACTGCAAGGATTCATCTTCTTTGGTTCTTTCGGTAAAGTCACGTAGAATGAGAATAAAATAATAAATTGTCCTCCAGACAGTCTCGTCCATTCAACTGATGAAGGCCGCTTGTGTTGTGGCCAAAACGTCGTGAGAATTTTATTGTGTTATTTTATTTTATCAATTCATTATTTTATTCTCATTCTACATGACTTTACCAAAAGAACCAAAGAAGATGAGCCATTTATGTCTTCACATTTATGTATCATCATGATTTTTTTCTCATGGGAGCATTAGGTTTACAACACGACTGCGCATGCTTATCGCTGGAGAAACAAATTCGACCGGAAATTGAAAATGTGAAGTACTGTGGGTGAGTAAGATGAGATGCGCTGATGCCGTGGTGACCCCGTAGTGACATCATGGTGACCTCATGGTGGCCCCGTGGCAACCACCGTGTTGACCCCATTGTGACCCCTGTAGTGACCACGTGGTGACCCGTGGTCGACTCCCGTGGTGATTAGTTGTTCCCTCGGTGATCCCGTGGTGACCCCTATGGTGACCCCTGTGGCGACCCACGTGGTGACCTCGTGGTGTCCCCGTTGTCGACCCCGTGGTGACCCCGTGGTAACCCCCGTGGTGACCCCCGTGCGGGCATGCAGGTCAGACGGCGCTGCACATGGCCGTCCTGCAGCAGAACGTGGCGCTGGTGCGGGCACTGGTGGTGCGCGGAGCCGACGCCATCTTGCCCCGCGCCACCGGCACCTTCTCCTCGCTCAAGGGCGGCGGTTGCTGTGGCAGTGGTGCACCTGGCCGCTACTACGGTGAGAGCGGTGGCCACGCAGCCACATGCACGGCCACCACCGCCACCATCAACAGCAACATTCATAACACTTTAACACATAGGAGGCTTTCGCGACCAATGTCATCCATAATAGAGGTTTTTTGGGTTAGATCCTGTAAATATAAATGTGTCGTTAAACCTGCCACCACCTGACACAGCCAAACCTTGATAATTGGCTGTGTCGAGTGGTGGCGGGTTTAACGACACATTTATATGTACGCGATCTAACCTAAAAAAGCGATATTATGGATTTATATTACTGCCAGTACCACCACCACCACTATCAACAACACCACTGTCATCATTACTAACAACAACACTCACAGCATTTCTTAGTCCTCTCTGTAAATTAACCCACAGCATATGTGTCATCTCTGTAAATGAAATCACAGAACTTGTCTTCTGTAAGTAAACCCACAGTGCATGTGTCCTCTCTGTAAGTGAACCCACAGCGCCCGTTAGTCTTCTCTGTAAGTGAACCCACAGCACCCGTTAATCCTCTCTGTAAGTGAACCCACAGTGCCCGTTAGTCCTCTCTGTAAGTGAACCCACAGCACCTGTGAGTCCTCTCTGTAAGTGAACCCACAGCACCCGTTAGTCCTCTCTGTAAGTAAACCCACAGCACCTGTGAGTCCTCTCTGTAAGTGAACCCACAGCGCCCGTTAATCCTCTCTGTAAGTGAACCCACAGCACCTGTGAGTCCTCTCTGTAAGTAAACCCACAGCACCTGTTAGTCCTCTCTGTAAGTGAACCCACAGCGCCTGTTAATCCTCTCTGTAAGTGAACCCACAGCACCTGTGAGTCCTCTCTGTAAGTAAACCCACAGCACCTGTTAGTCCTCTCTGTAAGTGAACCCACAGCGCCCGTTAATCCTCTCTGTTAGTGAACCCACATCACCTGTTAGTCCTCTCTCTAAGTGAATCCACAGCACCTGTGAGTCATCTCTCTAAGTGAACCCACAGCACCTATTAGTCCTCTCTGTAAGTGAACCCACAGCACCTGTGAGTCCTCTCTGTAAGTGAACCCACAGCACCTATTAGTCCTCTCCGTTAGTGAATCCACAGTGCCCGTTAGTCCTCTCTGTAAGTGAATCCACAGGGCCTGTGTCCTCTCTGTAAGTGAACCCACAGCACCTGTTAGTCCTCTCTGTAAGTGAACCCACAGCACCTGTGTCCTCTCTGTTAGTGAATCCACAGTGCCCGTTAGTCCTCTCTGTAAGTAAACCCACAGCACCTGTTAGTCCTCTCTGTTAGTGAATCCACAGTGCCCGTTAGTCCTCTTTGTAAGTGAACCCACAGCACCTGTGAGTCCTCTCTGTAAGTGAATCCACAGCACCTGTGAGTCCTCTCTGTAAGTGAACCCACAGCACCTATTAGTCCTCTCTGTAAGTGAATCCACAGTGCCCGTTAGTCCTCTCTGTAAGTGAATCTACAGCGCCTGTGTCCTCTCTGTAAGTGAACCCACAGCACCTGTGTCCTCTCTGTAAGTGAACTCACAGCGCCTGTGTCCTCTCTGTAAGTGAACCCACAGCACCTGTGTCCTCTCTGTAAGTGAACCCACAGCACCTGTGTCCTCTCTGTAAGTGAACCCACAGCACCTGTGAGTCATCTCTGTAAGTGAACCCACAGCACTTGTGTCTGTCCCGTGAACGCCTACTAGCAGCGAGAGGCTTCCACATTTCACGTGGCCTTAGAGTGCACAATGCCTGGCACAAGCACTGTGGTGACGTCACCGCCACTTGGTGCCGAATTTCAGCTCTGATGTGTGCATGTGTATTCGTCTTTGTGTTTGTAGGGGCAGCGGTTAGCTCTCTGTGTTACAAACTCGGCGACCCGAGTTTGATTCCCGCTCACCACCACCAACAACGGTGATGATTATCTGAACTTGTCCTGGGCCTCCCCTAGGTCGACTCGGCCTCAAATGAGTATCTGGTGCGGTGTGTAAACATCGCCACTAGGGAGGACAAAGGCGGTCGGGCGTGATGCTGGCCACTGACCCCCTCGTGTGCCGTGCCGTTCCTTCATAGGTGCTCGATAACAGCGCTTGCCCCAAATTTCTGTTCGGACTATGCAGGGGACTTTTGTGTGTGTCTGCATGTGCGTCCGTTTGCATGGGCGCGTGCGAGTAGCGGATTGCCCTGGTGCAGTGCTGTCCATCCACCACCTCGGCCTTCGTGGGCACCGCTCGCTAACGGCACTTGCCCCGACAGTCTGTTAAGGCCATCCCCGGGGGGTTGTGACAGTGGGGGTGTCTTTGTCTTTGCAGGGGAGCACGTGCTGACGTTTGCCGCGTGCACGGGGAACGAGGACATCATGCGCATCCTCCTGGAGAACCACGTGCCCGTGCACGCCCAGGACTCCCTCGGTCAGTCGATTCCCGTGTCTGCAGCACTCCGGGTGCCGGGTGGAGTGGCTCGGAGGGGAGGGGTGGCGCGGGGGGCGTGTGTGCCTGCGGCACCGGGGGTAGTGGGGGGGAGAGTGGGCGACGATGGGTGGCTCGGGGAGGCCGGCGGCTCGTGGAGACGAGGAGGGTTTGACGAGAGCGATGTCCGTGCTGCGGTATTGTATGCACGTTGAACTTCTTTCGCACCGCACGTAGCCAACCGTGCCAATCGGAGGTGCTGCGGTATTGAGCCAGGACCTTGGCTCCTCCTGGACCCGCGCACGAGGGTCTCTCTCTCTCTCTCTGTGTGCAGCTGCTTGAGGGCCGACGTCGGCTGCACAAACACGCAGCCTCCATTCACGATGCACTGTGCAGCGACAGCCAGACACGCACGCTAACCCATCGGCCTTTCCTGAGCAAGAGCATTGTGGGGGTCCTCTCGTCTTGGCTTGCCAACAAAATACATTTGAGCAACGCACGTGGCAGCAACAGCAGCAGCAGCGCGAGTGATGCGCCGACGAAACGAGCGCACGCGTGGGCAGGAGATGCACTTACGTGTGTTTGTTGAACTTCTTTCGCACCGTACGGAGGTACGGTGGGAAGGACGACAAGCCAAACACGAAAAGCAGGGAAATGGATCCCCTCAATGCGTGGAGAGGGAGCCACGCGGCCGAGCCTCACAGAGCGGGGCAGCGGCAGCTCCGGCTACCATCGGAGACGATCCAAACTCCCCCGGGGCAGCCTCTGGTTTTTGACCGAGGGCAGCAGCAGCAGCGGCACCACCGCTGCTGCTGCTGCGGCTTATTCGTGGCGTTGCGTGGGGTTCGCGGTGCAGCTCCACCGAGCCGCTCTGATGAAACACTGCGTGCGCATGCGGTGTAAACTGTGAGTGGTACGTACCGTCCGCTTCATGACGGACGTTATAGACCCCCCCCCCCCCCCCCCCCCCCCGCCAAGCGCAGCGCCTCCGTGGTAACCTCGCACCGGGAGGGCGGCAGCCGCGCGATTGCCAAATGTGCGGCCGCTGTTAAATATTTACCATTTGAAAAAGTGTGAGGGACGGTCACACGCCGTGCGCATTACAACAGCGCATCCCGGCATGACGTCGTCGTGCTGCATGACGTCATTGCTTCCGAATTCTCGGACGCGAGTCTGCCGTCGGGTTTTTTTTTCCTTCCCCAAACCTGTGAACATGGGAAGCCGTCGATCAATTCGCGTTGTCGCCGCCACGCAGGGAACACGGTGCTGCACGTGCTGGTGCTGCAGCCCAACAAGAACCAGGCGTGCGCCATGCACCAGCTGCTGCTGTCGTGCGACCGCTCCGGGGCGGCCGCCGCACTGGAGGCCGTGCAGAACCACGACGGCCTCACGCCCATCAAGATGGCCGCTGCTAACGGCAACACTGTGGTGGGCGAGCTTGCATGGTCACTCGTTGGACCGCTCATTCCGTCACCCTTTCACTCGGTCGCTCAACCACTCACTCATTCAGTTGCTCGCTCACTCGATTGCTTATTCGGTCACTCTTTCACTCGATCGCTCACTCAATCGCTCAACCGCTCGCTCAAATGCTCAACCGCTCGCTCATTGGCTCGCTCATTAATTTGATCATTCAATCGCTCACTCATTCACTAAATCGGTCACTCAAGCAAACACTCGCTCAATCATTAACCCGATTGTTCATTCGCTCACTCGCTCAATTGACCACTCATTCGCCCGATCACTCACTCGCTTGCTCAATTGTAAATCCACTCGCGAACTCGCACACGCGTCATGGCCGCCACCACCATGTGGCTCTACCAGAAGCCTGCACTGGCCGAGCACCGGCTGGTGCTGGCCGTGGCCTAGCCTTGGAGAGCGCAGGCAGTGCAGCTGCACTGAGGCCTACGGGCCGGAGGGGCCCCAGGCACCGAGCTTCAGAGATGGGCACGATCGGAGGAGGGCGGTGCCCACTGGATTCCTTGCGCCAGCGCCCGTGCCAACTAGGGCCTGTGCCAACCATGCCACCAAACGACAGGGGAGTGGACAGTGAGCGAAGGGCGCCGCGGTGGTGAGATGTTAACTATCTCGCCTGGTATGCATAATATTATGGGGTCAATTAATTGCCCCAACACTGGCAGTCGACTCGCGCCCGATTGCGGGCCACGATGCCGAGTCGTTTCGTGCCGCCACACGGGGACAGCTGCCGCTGGGGGTGCCCTCTCGAATGTGCTGAGACGAGATGGAGGGTGCCCGTGAGACTCCGCCACCCTGGCGTGGTACAGGAAGGTGGCCTCGATCGAGAGCACCTCGTGCTGATGGTTGTTGCTATTATTGTTGCTATAATTGTTGTTATTGCTCTTGTTATTGCTGTTGTTGTTGTTGTTGACTCCGACTGCGACCCTCTGCAGATGTTCCAGAACTTGGTGACGCGGCGCCGTGCCGTGCAGTGGGTGTTCGGCTCGGTGACGTCCAGCATCTATGACCTCTCCGGCATCGACTCGTGGGACGACGAGCAGTCGGTCATCGAGCTCATCGCCTCCAGCCGTCGGCGCGAGGTCAGCGCTTGCCCACTCGCTCGTTTGCTCGTCCGCCCGCTCGTCCGCTCGCTCGTTTGTTCGCCTGCTTGCCAGCTCGCTCGTTTGCTCGCCCTCTCGTCCGCCCTCTCGTCCATTTGCTCGCTCACCTGCTCGTCCGCTTACCCACTCACTCTCTCGCCTGCTCGCTTGTTTGTTTACTTGCGTTGCGGGAGTTTGGATCCCATAGGAAGAAAGACTGGAAAAGTATCATCGTCACCTCAAATTGATTCGTACTTTAGTCTGCGTTAACCTCTTGATGTGTGTGCATCATCACCGATTAATTATCCGATCAGCACATTTGGCTACATGCAGAGCGAAATAAGTCCAACATACGTACATCCTCGTCATTAACATCATCATCTTCTCCTCACGAGTGGTGGTACAAGGGCATCCCCCCACGCGTGACAAAGCCACCTATTGAATAGTTTCATCACGTAATTAGGAGAGTCTGAATGTGTATTCCATACATTCAGGTTATCTCATCTGCCAGTTTGCCTACAGTCTGTCAATTGTAAATCCACACGTGATGATTAACCAGTGTTAACAATTAGACCATCTGGACACTGCAGGTAACAAGGTTCATTGGTAAGAGGATTGGTGGATAGCCGGGTTGGTGGTGGCTCTGCAAGTGGCCTCTAATCAAACACTGTGGGTGGCATGGGTCAGTGGATTGTACTCACAGATGTTGTGAAATTTCCTTCCCGTGGACGTCGAGGAGGAACCACACTCTTATCATCTGTCCTCTCTGTATGGGCTAGAGTGTTGCCCCCTCGCACGTGTGGGTTTTCTCTGGGTGCTCCAGTTTCCTGCTAAATTGTATAAGCACCCATTCTCAGTGGTTGACAACATCTTCATATACAGAGAGAACTGCAGAGCTTGGGAAATCGTTGGCACTGCCTGGCTGCATTCGATCTTGTCCGTGTTGGCCAGCGATTTCTAGATGCAGTTTTTCACGTCGTGGTATAAAAAGTGAACACTTTTATTATCTTTACTGTAAAACCGTAGCTGTACCGCACTGCGCGGTACAGCTACGAGTTTAACAGGACACAGTTGAGAGTAACTTTTATGGAAAAGTGCAGACCATTATCATGTCCTCTCTGCATGTAATAGAGCGTTGCCCCTTCGCACGTGTGGGTTTTCCCCGGCTGCTCCAGTTTCCTCCCGCAGGCAAGCACACACTCATTGGCCGATAACACCTTCACATGTAGAGGAGCCGCATAGCTTGGGCAATCGTTGGCGCTGGCTCATCGCCGCGTGACTGATGGCCTCTGCCGCTCGTCTCTGGTTCCTCCTCCTGGCGCCTCCGAGCCGCCCCCGAGCCGCCCCCCATCTCTCCCTCTCTCTCTGCGAAAGCGAGGAGCGAATGCTGTGTGCCGCGCGAGTTAAAAGTTGTTATTAGTTGTTGGGCGCCACGGGTGGCTAGGAGATGTTAACTACCTCGCCTGGTATGCAGGAGGTCGTGGGATCGATCCCGATCCTAACGCCTGCTGTGTATTTGGAGTTTGCGGTATCTCTCTCTCTCCCCGTGTTCGTGTGGATTTTTATCCGGGTCCTTTGGTCTTTCCTTCCTGCTATAAATTTGCACGTAATGAGCCACTTCATCGAGCTATCGTTTGTGATGGCCAGGTCGCTTCTGAAAAAGAGCGATATAGCTGAGTGGTAAAATAAAAAATAGGTAAAATAGTTTTAAAGTTTTTTGTTATGAATATGGCTGGCAGAGCACAGAAGCCTCTGCAGTGGAGGGGAGGGGTGCCACCTGCTGAACGCCACTGCACGTGCACACACACACGCGCATACACACGTGTGTGCGCGTATGTGTGCCTTATGGGGAGCGGTGGGCCAGCAATTAGCACTCTGTGCTACGAACCCAGCGGCCCAAGTTTGGGGAGCGGTAGTGTAGTGTTTAGTGCGCTGCGCTATGAACCTGGCGACCGGGGTTCGATTCCCGCTCACGGCCAACACCAGTGACGATTAACTGAACCGGTCCTGGGCCTCCCCTAGGTCGACTCAGCCTCCAATGAGTACCTGGTGCAGTGTGTAAACATCGCCACTGGGGAGACAAAGGCGGCCGGACGAGGTGCTGGCCACCCACCCCTCGTATACCGCGCAGGCCTTCATAGGCGCTCGCTAACAGCACTTGACCCCAACAGTCTGTTAAGGCTACATGAGCGATCTTTGTCTTTGCTCTGCGCAGGCGCGTCGCATCCTGGACATCACGCCGGTCAAGGAGCTCGTGAGCCTCAAGTGGTCGCTGTACGGGCGCCGTTACTTCTGGCTCTGGGCCCTCATCTACATGTGCTACATCGTCATCTTCACGCTCTGCTGCATCTACCGGCCGCTCGAGCTCTACGCCGACTACAACGCCTCTTCGGCCACACTGCAGCCGCCCAGCCTGGGAGACTTCGTCATGGTGCAGCGGCCCCTTGCGGTACGACTTGGCTCGGGCTCCGGCTCAGGCTCGGGCGGTACGACCTGGCTCGGGCTGAGGGTCAGGTCGTAGGAACTGGCTGAGGCTCGAGTTCTCACAGCGGCTCTTCAGCGATCGTCTCGCTTGCTCACACCACGAGGTGGCCGGGCGGCCGCGACAATGGTGGCCATGTTGGAACGCCGAGTCAGCACACGTGATGCGTTTCCCACGACTGGCGGCAACCGGGATGTGCCCGAACAGGAATGGCCCAGGTCCAGCCAACAGGGACGGCAGCTGGTCCCGGGTTCTTGTGCCCATGCTGCCCTGCCTGCCTGCCCCCCTCCCCTCCAGTCATATTTGAACATAAAGACGGCTCTTCGTTCGAATATAATAATAGGTTCATGATTTTCCGCTGCGTGTGTACGAAACGCAAACGCAGCAGGAAAGTTGAACTGAGCGACGTCGCAGCGCTCGCCGCGCTCCTCCCGCTCCCCCCGCTCGCCGCGCTCGCCCCGCTAACAACGCTCCAAGAGCCCCTCGGCACCGCGGCCGGGGGGGACGTCGTAAGCCGCACATCGAGGTCATTAGCGGTCGGCAGGAGGAAGGAAGCGACGACGTTGCTGTGTGGTACGCGTAAGGTCAGCATGGACGCATGGCGGGCGGGTGGGGGGGGGGGTCTCACGAGCGTGCGCCGTTGATCGCCGTGCGTGTGGGGGTGCGTGTGGGGTGCGTGTCTTGACAGGCGTGCTACGACAGCTACGACGACTTCCTGCGCCTATCCGGGGAGATCGTGGTCGTGGTGGGGGCCGTCATGATGCTCGTCTTCGAGGTGAGGCACCGCCTCTTGAACGATAGGTGCGCGTGGCACGTGCGGAGGGTGGATCGCCGTTCGGAGCAATGAGTTGGACTCTGGTTGTGGGGCGCGGTTCTGCCGTACGTGCCCTTTGAGCGATCCGTTTGACTCATTTTTTACGTAGGGCCCGGCTCTGCGGCCCTCTTCAGCAAGCCCATCGATCGTCGTCTGAGTTCACGTCGGCCGTCACAGTTGGCTTGCCATCGGAAATATCTGAGATGCTTTCACCACTTAGGTTCGTGGCTTCATTTCTCCAGTCCACTGCTCAGGAACTTTTCTCTTAACGCCGGCGATGAATGAATGTGCTGAGCGTGCTGTCTCCTTGCTTGCGTTCTGCTATTGTACTCAGGCAATTCCCAACCTAAATAACTTGTCTATATTTCCCTCCCACCCCAGCCAGCCTCCCTCCCACCGGGGTTCAACTTTTCCCAAAACGTTGCATTTTCTGAACGTCCTATGCATTTAAAGCAAGTCTAGAGGTCTCGTGTAGAGGTCCCGTGTATAACAGAAATGAGAATAGCGATGTACGTGGTAACCCTCCCGCGCGTGGCAATTCGTGTTTCTAGTCCCCGCGTCGGCGCAGACTGATGGCGCCATTCCCCGTGACGTCTCGATGTCGTCCGATGCGCAGGTCCGGGACATGATCCGGACCGGAGTGAAGCGCTATTTTGGAAGCACGGTCACCGGAGGCCCCTTCCACATCATCATGTGAGGAGCCACACCCAGTTGATACGGCACCGCCTCCACGCATGCTCCTGCCTCTCTCTCTCAGTTCACTCCACTCCCCTCTCATCTCACTCTACGCTCATCCACGCATGCTCCTGCCTCTCCTCTCTCATCTCACTCCACTTCCTTCCACGCACGCTCCTGCGTCTCCCCTCTCATCTCACTCCACTCCCCTCTCGTCTCACTCCCCTCGCCAGCACCCAAGGCTGTCTGTGGAGTCCCCCATCTCCTCCCCTCGGTGTGGTAGTTTTGTGTTCTCCCCCTCTCCCTCCCCCTCCTCACGCGAGTGTTGTTCTCTCCGTGGCTCTTCTCCACTGGTCACGTTCTCAACATATCGCTTGAATAATGTCTCATTTTTTCTAGACACCCTTTTTAATTCACTTTGTATTTAACGTGAGTACTTTTTGTACATGCAAGGCCCGTTTGTCGGATCCACTGCTGGATGAGGCCCTCTCCCCGTGCCATGCGGCTTGCCGATAGTCTTCATTATTTTCCTCGCGTGATCCGTGGGATTACCCAGGATGCCCTCTTGGCAGCCACGTGGTCTAAAACACTGCAGGGGCGGGGGGGACCTACCAACTTAGCATTGAGTTGTTTGGCCAATAGCAGTTACATTGTACGTGTGGTTCTTGTCTAGCTACGAGAGGAAGCTCATGCAGAACGGATGGAGAAGTCACAAACTCCCCACAGAACGGAGCCCCAGTCGGGAATCGAACCCAGGGGCCCTTCTTGGTGCGTGGTTCTAGTGTTGCCATTGCACCACCACCCTGCCGCCCGACGATCAGACCGATGCCAACCTGGTAGCATGTCACTCCAAATGTGTTTCACGTGAACCGGTTTACATGAACCGGTTCGCATGATCCGGTCGCGTGAACTGGTCACCCGCGCTCACCAGCAAGATGAAGCGCGGTCGAGCAACCCTCGTGAGCGGCGCGACGCAGAGAGCGAGAGGAGCGAGAGAAGAGAGAGGCCTTCATCCAGCAGCGGATTGACAGTGGGTTGGGGCGTTGCTGTGGGTCTCCACGGGTGCACTGGCGGCGGTGCAGGATCTGCTACTCGTGCCTGGTGATGCTGCTGCTGCTGATGCGCCTCACCAACACGCACGGCGAGTACGTGCCCATGGCCGTGGCGCTCGTGCTCGGCTGGTGCAACACCATGTTCTTCGCCCGTGGCTTCGAGATGCTCGGCCCCTTCACCATCATGATCCAGAAGGTATGGCCCGCGGGCCCAACGTGATGACGAGGGCCCGCCGGCCTCTCCGTGCGCTGGGCACTCCCCCGACTGCCCTGCGGGTCCCAGTCCGGCCGTGCGGCCCGCATGCTCGGTAGCTACGCTGCAGAGTGCCAGCGCCACCCTGTTTGCCAGCACGTGGAGAGCGGCAGTGAAGCGGTTAGCGTGCCACGCTATGTGACCACACCCACGCGGCGTTGATTCCCGCTCGGGGAAAACATCGGTGACGAATATGCAAAGCTGTCCCGGGCCCCTCCCCTCGGGTTCACTCCATCGTAGGCGCGGTGTGCAAACGTCAGCACTGGGGAGACAAAGGCGGCCGGGCGTGGTGCTGGCCACACCACCCTCTCATGCGTCGCACCGCCCTTCATAGGTGCTACTCGCTAAGGGCACTTGCCCCCAACAGCCTGTGTATGCTAGACGAGAGATCTTTGCCCACATATGTCCATAAATAGTGCAGTAAGAATGCCCCATTTTCATCCCCACAGATGCTGTTTGGAGATCTGCTGAGGTTCTGCTGGCTCATGCTCATGGTGCTCCTGGGATACGCCTCAGGTAGCCGTGGGCTCGGTGGAGATGGGGAGACGCGCGGATCGCTGCTCCTTGGCACGGATGATCGGAGCATCCGGCGCAGTTGGTTACACGAAGTATGGGGCCACCCGTCCGGGTTTTCGTCTTCATTGAGACAGCAACTGTCCTGGGACGTTTCACAGCGTAGCCACAGCCAGTCGCATTGTACGGCAGTCCTTCGTTAGTCACGAATTTGCCCTTCCACGATTTTGTCTGTCTGCGAATTGCGTCTGGAACTCTAGCTTCATCGAGAGCAAGTGAGAGAGAGAAAAGGAAATGTGATGAGATAAGGTGATGAAATAAGATGATGAGTTTATTTAGAAACTATTTGTATTTAGTTAATTATACCTAACAGCTTATTTATGTATTTATTCAAAGGACTTCATTAAAACGATTGGATTTTCGGAGGCCAATATCCATTTCTGTGAAATGTGCTATTCACGAGCATCTCCGGAATGTATCCCCCTCCGCGAATAACGAGGGGAACGTCGTAACAATAATTAAGACGCCACTCGGGACGATGCGATGGCGTGTGGTATCTCCCTTCGTCTTCCCATGGTGGTTCCTGGCTACTCGCAGGCCCCCTTTTGTCACTCCACTGCTGGATGAGGACCCCTCCCCACACCGTGCGGGGCATGGGGGTGTTGGTCGCTTGACCATACTTCTCCACTCCGGTCAGGATCCTACCGTACGTGAGTCGCCCGCCTGCAGGGGCTACAGCATGGCCAGAAGGTGGCAGTACAGCAAATGGGCTGCCTGGTGTGTTGGCGGGTGCTCTGCTTTGCTCGCATGCCGTAAACAACTTGAGACGCGGCGTTTTTTCCAAAGCGTCCCGAAGCAAGACCCTGCTGAAAAAGGCTTGAGACACAAAGTGCAAGTGGCTTTTTTTCCTCGGCAATAATGCGAGCTACGATTTTTATTTCCCCCGTCACCGATCACTCTGAGACCCAAGCTACACTGCGACACAAGTGCCGCTAACGCCGTTCACCTATCAACCACGGTTGAGGACCATATGAATCGCTGCTTCATTTATTATGGCCTGTGGCCATAAGAGGCCCACCAATTTGAAAAGGCCCGTGAATAATGTTTCTCTGTCCACTGCAAGCATCCTATTCAATTTTTTTTCTTAAACTCTTTTTATTGCACCAGGTAAGTCCCCACTGAGCTATGTAGCCCTTTTTCAGAAGCGACCTGGCCACAAATGACTTATCATCATGTGGAAATTTCTTGCAGCCAAATACTGTAAATACGTGATATTGATTCTAAATGTCGAGGCAAAAACCGGAGGACCCGGTGACAAATCCACGTGACCACGGGTAGATAGAGACATGTAAATATATACAGTGGACGTCAGGATCGGGATCGAACCAACGATGTCCTGTGTACCAGGCCAGGGAGATAACATCTCACCACCGTCGCACCGCTAGCTGCACTAATCGGATACTGGGGGGGGGGGGGGGGGGGGACTAATTTAGACCTCCCAACACCCCGCATTTCCTATTGCAGCGCCACGCTCAGTCACTTTTGCCATTGCGACTGGTGACTGCCTCCACCGAGTGACTGAGGTATCACCGAGGTGTGAGAGTGTGAATGTGTGACTGTGTGGTTGCCCACCAAACGTGTTTGAAACTTCTCTTTGGCCCTCAGTCAGGAAAATCCTCGTGGTATGTTAAATGTAGCCAATCGTGCCAATCGGAGGTGCGGGAGAAGGACAACAAACTAACTACAAAGTGTAGTTCTAACGCAATGAGTTGTCAATGTAAATTATTTAAAAGTGCATAGCTCCGGTGGCTTCCTAATATTGAAAGAAGAGCATTCCAGACCGCCGTAGAAGCGCATCTGAAAACGCCGCGCAATGCGGCGACCGTCTTCGTTCGACCGCTCACCAAAAGCCACCACCGCTGCGAGGACGATGGAAGTTTGCGTGAGGGGAGTTTGCGTTGACTCTTTGAACCCTGCATGGCCCATTCCGCCCCCCCCCCAGCCTTTCACATTTGCTTCCAGCTGCTGAGAAGGGAAGACTTCCTGCACTTCGCTGGCTTCGAGACGGTGCTCTTCACCATGTTCCAGCTCTTCCTGGGCCTGCTGGACATCCCGATCCCGTACGACAAGCAGGTCCCCATCATCATCAAGCTCGTCTACGTCTCCTACATGATCTTCGCCTTCCTGCTCATGGTGAACCTGCTCATCGCGATGATGGGCGACACGCATTGGCGCGTGGCGCACGAGCGTGACGAGCTGTGGCGGGCGCAGGTAAGGGTGGCGTCGGTGCCGCCGGCAGGGGGCATTGAGCGGGCGGTGTCGAGGTTTGGCGGGCGGGAGGGTGGGCTGGCGAGCCAGGCTGTGTTCAGACAACGCCGCGTGATGGATGTACGCAACGCCGTGTAGCGAATGATCGAAGCGTAATAGCCCCTACGCACGTGCCGGGCACGTAGCTGTGCACCGGATGTGCTCTGCACTCACCGGTTGCTCGTTGAACCAAAAGGGACCCAAGACGAACCGTGCCGATGAGGCCTTGTCAGGCTTGCCGTGGACGAGCCTTGCAACTCTGTCAAATACACGCATCGCCACGTATTTTACCCAACACTCAGTTACCCCCCAATCCCCCCGTGTACGCCTGCTGGGAATGTTGCGGTGTGTCGATTCATCTTCATTCTCATGCTCGCGACACACGTGCTGTGAGTAGTGCGCGTAAATATCTGTCCACACAATTTCACGAGTGGCAAATTGTCCGCACGTAATGTTACGAACGGAAATGCCCCAGCGCATGTTGTATTCGAGCTAATTGAGTGGGCAGCTGCACAAACGAGACAAACAAAAAAAACTAATTTGAACTGAAAGATTTCATCCTCAAATGAATTCGAGCCTCTCACTGTATTTGTTGCGCACATACTTTCCTAAATATGAGGGGCACTCGGATTTTGAAGAGGAGAGAGCAGAGAGCAGTGCTGCCCAAGGTGGCCTCCCAGCTGATATGCTGGTCACGTGAGCTCTCTGCCACGGTGACGAGATGTTAACTACCTCCCCTGGTCTATATTAGGTCGTGGGATTGAGCCCGACCGTCATGCCTGCTGTATATTTGGAGTTTGCGTGTCTCTCTCTCTCCCCACGGTTGCGTGGATTTTCTCTGGGCCCTCCGTGTTTTCCCGCCACATTTAGAATCAACATCACGCGTCTAGAGTATTTGGCTGCTATACATTTCCACGTCATGATAAGCCGTTTCGTTGAGCTAGCATTTGTGGCCAGGTCGCTTCTGAAAACAAGCTACGTAGCTCTGTGAGCTTAACCTGGTAAAATAAAAATAAAAAGTTTTAGTTTGCTTGCATTGGGGCCTAAAGACTCCTACGGGCCTGTACTCACACGGGGATGAGCAAAAACATGATCATGCGATCTAGCATGCACATGCGCTCACTTATGTCGAGGGTAAATGGGCGAGGTTTAGGACTGTGACTCATGCAGCTGCAATGGCTGCTTTGGGTACGCGGTCCAGACCTCCCCAGACACCCTGGCTGACAGAGGAGTTGTTCAGGATGGTTGAGAAAAAGCGACAGGCCCACTGTCATCGGCTACAGAATCCCACGTCAGAGAATGAGGAGGCTTACCGCAGCCTTCGCTCGGAGGTTCGGAGAGCCGTGAGGCGCTGCAAGGATGGGTGGTGGTCGCGGGTTGCTGAGGAGATGGAGTCTGCCTCAGTGGCCCGTGATCACAAATCTCTATTTAACTCCATCAAAAAAGTAACCTGCAGCGCCACACCTATTACCATCATTAGGGGAAAAAACGGTGATCCAATTTCCGACCCCCAGGAACAGGTTCGCAGATTTGCTGAGCATTTCTGTGAGGTCCTGGGGGAGGGAAAATCCCTCAGCCAGGAAAACATCGTGGCACAAAGTGAGGATGACCCTGCTGAGGCTGCGGTGCCTCAAATATTGGATGAAGTCACCCCCTGTGAGTGGCTGGCTGAGGTTCCATCTGCTGAGGAAGTATTGAAGGCGATCCGGAGTCTGAGACCAGGAAAGGCAGCGGGCAGAGATGATCTCCCAAGCGAAATGCTGAGGGAGGGTGGCGTTTGTGCACAGACTGCCCTATATGACATCATAACAACAGTCTGGACCACTGGACGGGTTCCGCAGGATTGGAAGGATGCCCTGGTGGTCCCCCTTTTTAAGAAGGGGGACCGCACAGACTGTAACAACTACAGGGGCATCTCACTCCTCAGTGTGCCGGGAAAGGTCCTGGCAAGGATTATTCAGCATCGCCTTGCCAGGCACGCTGAGGAGAGGCTTGCGGAGCCCCAATGCGGTTTCAGGAAAGGGCGGTCCTGCACAGATGCCATATTTTCTGTCTGTCTGCTACAGCAGAGGTGTAGGGAATTCCAACAAGACCTACATCTCTGCTTTATTGACCTGGTCAAGGCCTATGATACCTTCAGTAGGCCTGGGCTCTGGGTCGTTCTTTGTGCTTTTGGAGTACCTGACCCTCTGCTCACGATCATTAAGGACCTTCATGATGGTGAGCGGGCCCGGGTAAAACTACGTGGCCGGGAGTCAGAGCCATTCCCTGTACACCTTGGGGTGCGACAGGGATGTCCTCTGGCTCCCACATTATTTAACATCTATTTTGACCACGTAGTTCGTGAAGCCTTCAATAGCTGTACCGGGGGAATCTCCATATGGTACAGATATAATGGGAGGCTAATCGATGCCCGGGTGCGGTCAAGGGATGGCTCCCTATTGCTCAAGCACGTTATGTATGCTGATGATTTGGTAATAGCTGCTCAGTCAGAGGAGGAGTTGGAGACGCTGCTGCTGAGACTGGAGCGTGCCACTAAGAGGTGGGGCCTTACCATCAGCCCCACCAAAACTAAGCACCTGCCTGGGTATTTTGTACCATCGGACACTCCACCCCCACAACTCCCAATCGGTGATGGGGCAGTTGTGGAGAGAGTGGAGACTTTCCCATACCTGGGCAGTGTGCTTATGACTGGCTCCAGTTTAACAGCAGAGGTCTCACTCCGAATCAGTCGAGCGGCAATATCTTTTCATCGGTTGCGTAACGCTGTGTGGAAGCTACCTGGTCTGTCGCTCCGCACTAAGCTTCAGGTCTTCTCGGCCACGGTCATTCCCTCCCTTCTCTACGCTTGCGAAACGTGGACCCCCCTGGTGGAACATCTTCACCGGTTAGAAACATTTAGGCTGGCCTGCCTACGATCCATCCTGGGTTTAACCAGACTGGATTGTGTGAGGAGCTCACAAATCCTTGAAAGATCTGGGCAGGGTCCCATCGGTGAGCTCCTCCGGCAGGCAAGGCTGCGATGGCTGGGTCATGTAGCCCGCATGCCCAGCCACCGCATGCCGAAACAGCTTTTGTTTGGCCGGATTGAGGGGGCTAAGCGGGCGCGGCACGGGCTAGAGAAGAGATGGAGTGATGTGGTACAGGAGGACGTGGAGCTGAGTGGACTTGCCGATGACTGGTACCAGCGGTGTCAAGATCGGCCTCTGTGGAGGAGGCTCGTGAAGGATGCTACTGGGCAGTTGGAGGCAGTCGCCCTCCAACAACAACGGAGGGCGGAGGAGCGACGCTCACAACAACGAGCGGAACGCCGGGTGGCTAAAGCACAGCAGGTTGGCACAGTAGGGGGCACAGGTGGTGCATCAGCCAGTCATCTCAGTCAGTCGACCCGTGGCACCTGGGTCTGCCCAGTGACCTCCTGCCAGCGGGCGTTCGACACTTCACGTAGCCTCACGGTGCACATAGCCTGGCACAAGCGTCGTGGTGACGTCACCGCCACTTAGTGGCGAATGGCGGTTGTTGTTGTTGTTGTTGTTTCTCCATATATCTTCATACATCTCTACATGTGTCTGTGTGTGTCTCCGCGTGTCTCTGCATGCTGTCAATCTTCTCCACGTGTCTGCGTGTATTTCTCCGCATGTCTGCATGTTTTCATGCTTCTCCGCATGTCCCCACGCGTGTCTTCATGTTTCCGTGTGTGTGTCTGCATGTCTGCACGTAGTTTAGTTTGTCCGCACGTCTCCTTGTGCATCTTCATTGGGCTGCGTGTGTCCACATGCCTACATGTCTCCACGTGGTTGAGTGTCCGCATGTCTCCGCGTGCGTCCCCGCGTGTTTGCTCGTGCCGCGGGGCAGGTGGCCGCCACCACAGTGCTCCTGGAGCGGCGGCTGCCCCGCTGGCTGTGGCCTCGGCTGGGCTACCGCGGGGACGACTTTGGCCTCGACAACAACAAGTGGTACATGAGGTACGTCCTGCGCTTGAAGCGGCGCGGCCGTCCGTGGTTTGCCGTCGCGGCCGTCCGTGGTTTGCCGTCGCTGGTATGTCCGGTAACGGGCTCCGTCGCTCGCTCCTCTTTCGCTCGCTCCATTGCTCGCTCCTCATACTCCATCGCTCGCTCCTCACGTCCGGTAAGGGGCTCCATCGCTCGCTCTTCTTTCCGTCGTCGTATTGTGGGCGATGGCGGGGGCTGGGTGAGCGATTTCAACTGCTTCCCTTCCTCCGGATGGTCATGGGCGACCGCCTCCTCTTGAGCGGTGTTTCTCAAAACTTTTTAGGCCCACAGATCACTCGGCCGATTTAAATACCCAGCACCTCCCCACCCCATTTTTCACGAGCAATTGTCTGTAAATACCGGTAATACAAAATAATTCACATGACTGCTTTTTGTGTTTAGTTTGTCGTCCTTCCCCCCTGCACCTCCGATTAGCATGGTTGGCTACATACAGTGCGAATGAAGTTTCGCATGCATACCAATTTTTTTTTATTAAAAGCAGCTATTAGGTTTCTTTTTAAGACGGGCATTTAGATCTTAGTGTTAGGGTAGTTTCATGAGGGTTAGTTTACCCTAACTTCATTTTAAAAAATTAAACATCAAGTTACATATTCATTAATGCCTGAAACAAAACAGGTATAATAAGCGTTGTCGTTCATTTGTCCGGATCAACCTTCGTCTGCATTACAGCCACAGCACACCACCTGAAGGACCGTCATGGACCACCGATAGTCGCGGTGACTACACTCTGAGAACCACTGCTCTCGACCTATGTGTTTCGCTTTAAGGCCTCTCCTGTGTGCTGTCAATCCACCACATCAAGCACACTTGTTGTATTCCATCATCGTTATTGTTATGATCGTTCCGCCCATTAACCTAGGAACGCCTCGCTTAGCCTCGAGACTCTTGCTCGGCAGGGTCCTGCCAAGCCTTGGCAGTCGTGGGGGGCTGCTGTGTGTGTGGGCCCTATTGAGGGATGAGCAGGTCATTTTTCAGAATTGGGGTGGTTGGCCAGTACCAGTTGTATGTATGTACATTGCTCTTGTGTCGCACCGTTCGTAGCCAACCGTGCTAATCGTTTTGGGAAAAGCCACAGGACACAGAGGAGACCCATGCAGACGAGGGAGAGGACAAACAACTTACACTCAGAAATGCACTCGAGTTGGTAATTGAACCCATGGACTTCTTGCTGTGTGACACAAGTGTTAGCACTGGGCCACCCCTGCTACCGGATGATAACAGTGGAAATTAAGGCCTTGTCGGATTTAGAAATATTTAAAATGCTTCGCCAACCGCCGAAGTCGCGGGCTTGCTTCTGTATCGCCATTGAAATGCGGCCGTGCCAATGGTCGCCGTGCCGACGGTCGCCGTGATGATGGTCACCATGCGTGTCCCGGCCCCCCCCTCCTCCCCGTCAATCGGCACCCCAGGGTGGAGGACAGCAACGAGAGCACCATGTTCAAGATGAAGAAGTACGCACGCACCCTCAAGAAGGCCGAGGCCGATGACTGCCCCGTCATGCGGCCGCCATCGTCCAATCTGCAGGTCGGCCCCGCGCGCAAGTCCGGCCGCGGCTGGCGCATCGTGCGGCGATCCACCATGGGAGAGATGGGGGACCCGGCCCGCGAGGCGGAGACCACGGGCCCGGCCTACGACAACGAGGAGGCGGAGATGGTCTACAACGTGTGAGACGACGCGGAGCGCACGCTCGCTCTTCAAATCGGTGTGGTCCGTGTCCGTACGATCGCTCGCTCGCTATCGATGGCCCGCAGCCGAATTGCCTCCACGCGTCGCGTCCGCCGAAACGAGCGGCGAGCCGTCGCGGACACCGACGAACCCCCACCGGTTAGGCGGGCGGGTCTGCTCGCCAATTTTAAAAGCGACGTGTTTCAAAACGGGTGGAGCTTCACCGGAGGGGTGCGGGGCTCCGCTGTGAAAGCACATGGCTCGACGTCCGTGTGGGCTCAACTACTCGCCCGGATGTGGGCAAAACAGCTTGCGGGAGCGATGATTTTGGTTGAAGCGATCTGGTTGCGCAACCTGATCGCCCGGGCGTGGGGACCTGCCTTCGGGGAGGGGGGCCTTTATTACCGGTGGCGAGACTCGAATGTTTAACGGCAATAACGCAGTTTATCCTTAGGCTGTTTTTGACGTGCACCTTCGGTCTCCGGGGATGGCGCCGCCGACGGCTCGGGCAGGGCAACTCGCGTTTACCATTGCTCCGAGAATCGGTCCTGTTTTTTTTTACGTCACCGTTGACTGCCTCGAACACACTGGGGAAAAAAAAAAAAACACCGGCTAATACCAGTTTGTGCTGGACATGTGTCAATGCCTAGAGCAATACAACGTGAGATAAAAAAAACACACGTTTTACTGAAAAGCAAGGGAAAATTAATCACGTGGTCACTCGGCCCGTTGTACCGTTTGTACGTTCGCGCGCGCCAATCGGGGGCGCGTTCTGAAACCCGCTGTGAGGGCCCCTCAGCCAGCTGTGGATCACTGAGACGCACGCATTTCTGCGCAAGCACGGGGGCGGCTGGCGGGGGGTTGTTGTGTGCAGGTGTTGTGTATTTTAATGTTTGTCGCATTACCTTGTTCATCTGGCTATCTTTGTAGGGCAAAATGGTGAGTAATTAGTCATTATTATTTTAAATCGCTGCCTCCACCCAAACGGGAGAGCAGAAAGTCGAAGGATTTGTGGCACCATGGCTACGTTTGAGCTGCTCACTTTAACTATAAGCAGTCGCCGAGCCTTGTCTCAGAAGTTCCCCGGTACGAGAGCTCCTGTTCAATATTATCTCTGACTTTTTTTTTAGGGACAATTAGGTTCGTGTTTTTGGTTGGGGGGGGGAGGGCGCGGTGGGTGCGGCGGATGGTGAGACAAAGCCGGGAGGCAATACTTGAGTGATACCCTCATCCTGTGTGGGCTGCTGTGTCCCTGAAGACACGATCCGCCAGAATCATCCGTAATGCACCCATCGGAACTCGCAAGCCTGGATATCGCTTTGATGGGCAACCACCGTGCGCAGCAGCTTGTGGTATAGGCTGCCCTTCTGGAGTGGGCAGCAGAGGGGCAATGCAACAAGATATATTGTTGTACTGTACTTCTGTGCCCCACCCCCAACCTGCCTATCACAAACCCATGCTAACTGGTTCATCGTGGCGAACGACGGTCAGACAGCCGCCCGTGACCCGTACGGTGTGGGGAGGCCCTCATCCAGCAGTTGAGTGATAAAAAAGTCTGTACAGGTGCACCACTAATTTCCCTCGGTTCGGTATTCTGTCGTTTTAAGTTGGTGATTATTTCGAGGTCTGGAAGCCAGCGAGGCAATTGCCGCAACAGCAAAGCCGCAATGTCGAAAAAACACTCAGGAGCTCCAGACTTGGAGCCTTGGACTCATGCTGTTAATAATATTGCGTTTGCCTTCGCTGTCCTGGTATCAGATGTCTTAACTTGAATTGTGCCTCAGATTGTATTCTTTTTGCACGCTGCAGAACTGCGCGTCCGAGCGAAGGTTGCGAGACCCGTTCGTGTTCACTGAAACGCTTGGCTTAAAAAGATATTCCCGAATACTATTCCAAATGCGAGACGCCGTTCCGTGAGAAGTGAAGCGCCAATGGACGATGATCCCATTTGTTTGAAGCTCACAATGCACGCACACAGCGGTCGGTGTTGCACGGTTGGTTTGTTCAACTTTTGGAAGGTGACATTGTGAGATGTTTTAGATGATTAGGGTTTTTTTTTGCCAGTGGACTGAACCACGTGTCTGCAAATGTTTTGTCCGTGGGGCTGACGGTTCTATAGGGCCCGCGGGATACGATTGCAGTTATGAGGTTGTCCTATCAGTTGAACATGTAGTAGGCTTTCGCGACCAATATTATCCATAACAGAAGTTTTTGAATAGAAAAAGAGGTTTGTGAATATACATGTGTCATTAAACCCGCCACACAGCCAAATAGTAAGGTTTGTCACGTAAACAACACGTGCCAATTCGTTACTAGTTCAGCACTCTTGTGTGTTGGAGAGTAAACCCACTACAACATCTGCAATTTGAGTACTTAATTGTAAATGAGTAATTTTAAATGTTGTAGTGGGTTTACTTTCCAACACACCGGTGTGCTGTACTAGTAACGAATTGGCATGTTCTGTTAACGTGACAAACCTTACTAGTTGGCTGTGTAGGGTGGTGCCGGGTTTAATGACACATTTTATATTTTCGCGATCTAACCCAAAACCCTCTTAAGGTTGTCCTTTGCTCGCACGAGATTCTGGTTCCTGATGATATGTGCACTGCAAACCAACAAGGCTGGGTAACCTAAACACTCCTTTTCACCAAATTCAGGGTAATTTGTCAAAATAGTGTTTTTTAGCTCCACATGTATGATGCATGATCATTAAAATAATCACAAACAAATATTTAACAATAAATAGATGGCAACGCTGTTTTCCACAATCTACCGCCTGGCGTCTTGATTTGCCTTTTGTTGTCTTAACGTTTCTGCTGTGGTTTTGTGTGGCATGGGCAAACGTTTCCGTCTCGTACACTTCGTGAATACAATTTGCTTTTAAAGGGCACTTTTAAAGTAAAATACGCACAGTACTCCGAAAGCCATTGGCAGGCCCTGTCAATCTGCCATCCATGGAACTTGGCTGGCCATCGAACAAAGATGGTTGCTTCGTCGCTCGCTTTCAGGAGCACTTGTGCGGACGTCTGGAACGCTCTTCCTTTCCGACATTCGGAAGCCACTTGAGCTGTGAACTTGTAAATCATCTAGATTGACAAGCTCATTTTGATTGGAACTGCTTTCGTGTTTGGTTTGTTGTTCTTCCCCCGCACCTCCGATTAGCATGGTGGCTAAGTACTGTGCGAAAGAAATTCAACATGCAAACATGACTAAATCATCAAATTCAAACGTATTTTTAAATCTTAGTTCAAATATGTCATTGTACCACATCAGCGTTCCTGATATGTCTTGGAATAGCGTTCCAGAGGCAGGAAACGTAACAACTTCAGACCTCTGATGATTTTAGAGGATTCCTCGGAGTGACTGAGAATTCAGCGTTCTCCGATATCCAACGGCGGAGGGACAAGGTGGTTGGCAGTTCCTGTAAATATAAAAACGCAAGACGAAGGTAAAACCCTCTGAGCAGGAAGCAGAATTTCATACAATCGTGGATCGAACGAGAATCAATTGCATTTGTTCGGGGAACGACGAGACCCAAAAAAAATGGATCTTACGCAGATCAATATCCAGACGGGGAGTGCCCTGGCTGTCTGGCACGCGTCAGCCGCGTTTTGAAAGTCGAGCAGCGCTCCTGGTCTGCACCACAGCACACTCCGGTGACGTCGCCGCAATGTTCACTGCTGCATCAACGGAGTTGGCGGGTATCTCTCTCGCTCACCCGGTGGTCGCGTGGATTTTTCTCCGAGTCCTCCGGTTTTTCTCAAACATTTATAATCAACATGGGCTTTAGTGTATTTGGCTACTACTGTAATTGTCCGCGTGATAAGGGGCCGTCCATAAATGACGTCACGCACCTAGGGGGGGGGGTCAGACATTTGTGACGATGTGTGACGAGGGGGTTTGAGAAATTTGAGAAATGTGACGTCACATCAAAATGGGCAACTTTAAATAAATATAGACAACACGTTCTACTTAATTAAATAGACTTTTTTTATAAATGTTATCTCCTACAACATCAGAGTGCAGCGCCACATTAAATACGCACTACAATGACAATAGTTTAAAGCTATTTGAAGCATGTTTAAATTTTTCGGAGGGGGTGGGGGGGGGCGCAGAGCTTTGTGACGTAATATTTTTGAGGGGGGGGGTCTGACTTTTTGTGACGTCGTGTGACGATGGGGGGGGGGGGGGGGTCAAAAATCGTCCAAAATCGCGTGACGTCATTTATGGACGGACCCTAAGCCACTTCGTTGGGCTATCATTTATGGTCAGGCAGCTTCTTGAAAAAAGCCACATGGTTCAGTGGGACCTGATAAGAGAAGTTACTGTAAGTGGCTTGGGTGGGACAGGGCACTCGCAGGGACGTTGGCTGGTGGTCGAGACTGAGGACGGGGCTGGCTTCCCCGGGTCTGACGGTTGGGGCGCGAATTCCAGGCCACGTGGGCCCCGGGGCGCAGCGAGACGGACGATGGCAAAACAACAAGAAGAGCCGTGCAATTTACTCTCGCACGGTAAGCAAATAATTGTCCACTCCTGGATATATTTAGCACGACGTGAATTATCGTCGACGGTGCGGTGTGTTATGATCCTCCCAGTGTCTGCGCGATGAGTCCTGCAATGGGCTGAGCTGTAGTGATTGTCGAATGATCATTACTGGGGGGGGGGGGTGAGGGTCGTTATTCCGGGTTTCACTTTGTCGCGGAGACTGCCCTCCTCAAGGTCGCAGCAACAAATTTGCTCGTAGCTGCCGACGACTGTGGCGGTGGGCATTGTCCATGGATGGCCACCAGAGGAGGGCAGAGGAGCGACGCTCAACAGCAACGTGCGGAGGCTTCCGGCCGGCAAAAACACCGCGAGTTGGCACAGCAGTAGGGGGAGCAGGGGGGGGGGGCGAAAAGTTGGTGGATCTGCCAGGCGTCTCGGGCAGTCAACCCCACGGCACCTGGGTCTCACGCCGCGACCTCCTGCCAGCGGGCGTTCGACACCTAACGTGGCGTTAAAAGTGCACACAGTCTGGCACAAGCGCCTTGGCGACGTCACCGCCACTTCGTGGCGAATAGCGGCGGCTGTTGTTGTTGTTCCATAATCACTCTGTCTGACCTGAGTGCAGTGTTCTGACGATCCCAGTGCACTTTTGCATAGCCTCGAGTCCAAAGACACAAAGATCCCACGTGAAGCCTTACCAGACTGTTGGGGCAAGTGCTCTTCGCGAGCACCGATGAAGGCCGGCACGGCACACGAGGGGGTGGGTGACTGTGGGTATATGTGCGTGTCTGTGGATCTCTGTGCGTGTATGTGGTTGTCTGTGCGTATTTGTGGTTGTCTGTGCGTGTCTGTGGGTCTCTGTGTGTGTCTGTGGGTCTCTGTGCGTGTCTGTGGGCCTCTGTGCGTGTCTGTGGTTGTCTGTGCGTGTCTGTGGGTCTCTGTGCGTGTCTGTGGGTCTCTGTGCGTGTCTGTGGGTCTCTGTGCGTGTCTGCGGGTCTCTGTGGGTCTGTGCGTATCTGTGGGTCTCTGTGCGTGTCTCTGGGTCGCTGTGCGTGTCTGTGGGTCTGTGCGTATTTGTGGTTGTCTATGCGTGTCTGCGGGTCTCTGTGGGTCTGTGCGTATTTGTG